>NC_056749.1:545111225-545151225 GCF_019279795.1 Protopterus annectens
ATCTAATCACTGTAAATGCCTCCTTTTAAAATAGTTGCAGTCAAACTGGGCACTTAGATGAAGCACATTCAGTTATGAAAATTTTTAGCAGTACAAACGGAAAATAACTCAGTTTACAGTTAATAGCATACCTCAAGGCATGAGCGACAGGGGAACACAACAGTACCTCTAATTTTTACTTTTGAAAATGGCGGAAAAAATTTTTAGTGATTATGAAAACCTGGTGGATACACCAGAGGAGTTTGCAGGGTCTTAAAGCCTGCTGCATGGAATAAAGACCAATTTGCTGCAGTGTATTCTTTTACTTAAGACCCGATTGCTGGAAATAGTTGGCAGGTTAGGTGAAGTTTGTTTGACCAACTGTTTGGTTTACACTGGTTTTTAAAAAAAAAAATAGGGACTTGGGATAATAGTATTTTATGTTTAAAAACTGCCGTTTGGGGGGGTCTGTTCTTTTTGCCAGAGACTGACAGTATAATTAGAATATAAAATATTTTTTACCCTTTTTGGGGTAGGGAAAAATGGATTTTTTCAAACCCCTTTCAAGGGAAATTCTTTTTAATATGTTAATAAATTTTTATACCCACCAAAATTGGATTTTTTAACCAAATATTTTCCCCCGTCAGTTTGGGCCCAAAATTTTTAAAAATACATAAAAAAAAAAAAAATTTAAGTTTTTAATATATATTATATTTTAATATATATATAATATTTTTATAAAAATATTTTAAAGAAAAATAAAAATATATTTAAAAATTTTATTTTAAAAATAAAAATAAAAGGGAAAATAATTTTGAAAATAAAATTTAAAATATTTGTAAAAAATTGGGGATATTAAATTTTTATTTTGGATAATTATATATATATATATATATTAAAATTTTATATATATATTAAAATTTATATATTATATAAAAAAAGGGGAAAAAAATATATATATATTTTAAATATTAAAAATATATATATATTTTTGTAAAAAAATAAAATGGGGGAAAGGGAAAAAATTAAAAATATATATATTTATATAATATAATATAAATAAAATATATAAATATTTTATATTTAAATTTTATAAAAAAAAGGGAAAAGTTGAAAGTTTGAAAAAAAGGAAAGAAAAAAGATAAAAAAAAAATAAATATATAAAAAAAAAAGGAAAAAAAATTAATTAAAAAAAAAAAAAAATAATAAAAAAAAAATAAAAAAAAAAAAAAAAAAAAAAAAAAAAAAAAAATAATAAAAAAAAAAAAAAAAAAAAAACAAAAAAATTTTTTAAAAAAAAAAAAATTTAAATAAAAAAAAAATAAAAAAAAATTAAAAAAAAAATAAGAAAAAAAAAAAAGAAAAAAAAAAAAAAAAATGATTTAAAAACAAAAAAAAAAAAATTTTTTTAGAAAAAAAAAAAAAAAAAAAAAAAAAAAATAAAATTTAAAAATGGAAAAAAAAAATTAAATTTTTTATAAGTTTAAAAAATTTATGATTTAAAATTAAAAAAAATTTTAAAATTTTTAAAAATTTTGGGTTTTTTTTAAAATTAATTTTTTTAAAAATAATTTTTTTAAAATTAATTTTAAAATTTAAAAATAAAAATTATTTTTATAAAAAACTTTAAATAATAAATAAAAAAATTCAAAAATAAATTTTAAAAAGGGGGGAATTTAAAAAAAAAAATTTTAATTTAATTTTAAAAATTTAAAAATATGGTTTTTTGTGGGAAAATTTTAAAAAAAAAAAATTAAAAAATGTTTAAAATTTAAAAAAAATTTTAAAAAAAAATAATTTTTTTTAAAATTTTTTAAAATTTTTTTTTAAAAAAATTTTTTTTAAAAAAAATTAAAAAAAAAATTTTAAAATTTTAAATAATTTTTTTTAAAAAATTTTATAAATTTTTAAAAATTTTAAAATTTTAATTTTTTTTATTGTAAAATTTAAAAAATAAAAAAATATAAATTTTTAAATTATAATATTAAAATTTAAATTTATTGGGGAAAAAAAATTTTTTTTATAAAAAAAATAATTTTTTAAATATTTTAATTTAAAAAAAAATTATAATATTGTTTTAAAATTTTAAAAAATGGAAAATGAAGAAGAAAAATGGAAAAAAGGGGAAACAAATTGAAAAAGGGAAATTTCCCCCAAAATTTGAAAAATAAAATGGTAAGGGGGTTTGCCAAGAGAACAAAATGAAGGATGGGGAAACGGAAGAGGGTTTTAACAATGAAAAATTTTTTTTAAGGGTGGTAGGGTTGCAAGATGGAAGCCTTTTCTTACACAGAAAAACCTCCAGGCCCAGCTAAAATTTGCAGAACAATACATCAAGTCTCCCAAAAGCATGTGGGAAAATGTGTTATGGTCTGATGAGACCAAGGTTTAACTTTTTGGCCACAATTCCAAAAGGTATGTTTGGCACAAAAACAACACTTCACACCACCAAACGAACACCGTCCCCACAGTGAAACATGGTGGTGGTAGTATGTTTTGGGGTTGCTTTTCTTCATCTGGAACTGGGGCTTTAGTCGAGGTGGAGGGAATTATGAACAGTTCCAAATAGCAGTCACATTTGGCCCAAAACCTTCAGGCGTCTGCTAGAAAGCTAAAAGTGAAGAGGAATTTCATCTTTCTATAGAACAATGACCCTAAGCATATATCTAAATCAACAAAAGAATGGCTTCACCAGAAGAAAATTAAAGTTTTGGAATGGCCCAGTCAGAGCCCAGACCTAAATCCAATAGAAAATATGTGGGGTGACCTGAAGGGCTGTGTACAAGAGATGCCCTCGTAATCAGACGTATATGGAGCACTTTTGCAATGAAGAGTGGTCAAATATTGCCTAGTCAAGATGTGCCATGTTGATAGACTCCTACCCAGGAAGACTGAATGCTGTAATTAAATCAAAAGGTGCTTCAACAAAGTATTAGTTTAAGGTTTGCACACTTATGCAACCAGCTTATTGTACTTTTTTATTTTTCCCCCAACAGATTTGCTTGTTTTTCAATTGAATTGTACGGGTTATAGGTCACACTAAAGGTGGGAAAAGTTTTGAAATGATTTACTGTGGTCTCATTTTTTTATAATACAAAAACCTGGCATTTTAACAGGGGTGTGTTTAACTTTTTATATCCACTGTAAACTGATTGTCAAAAAGCAGTGACTAAACCAAACCAATATAAAATTTATAATTAATAAATAATGCCAGTACTTTGAGGTTTCAGTGGGGAATAGCCAGGAAAACAAGTATGCAGTACAGCAGAACATACATGTACTTTCCAAGGATCAGTATTGTAGCAGGCGTGTATGTAGAGTGCCCAGGTATGACATGTGACTTGCTTGTATACGTGCACATTTAACTATTAATCATTGTAGCACAAAGCCTTATGCTAACTGTTTTATTTGTAGGTGTGTGTCTAGTATGATTATTTAGTTATATATAAGATATATGTGTATGTATATTAACTTATTTTTTGCATATATAAATATGGATCTATGCCATTTGAATGAATGCTCATTTGACAGTCACAAATAACTGAACACGCATGATTGAATATACATTTAACTGAATACTGATTGATAGAAAACATTCTTCACAACAATTATATAATAATAAACTGCACATGCCCCAAGTGGGGGGAGGTTCACCTTTCACCCACTCCCTTAATTATGTATACTAACTCCACAGTTGCACATCCATGGAATAAAAAAAAGCACTGCACACACACAGTGAATCGGTGCTGATGTACAAGCACAACATGTAAAGATGTGGGGTACTACAAACTGGTGGCCATTGCCAATCTACACATACTCTTATAGACTTCTTTAATATCTCCTGTGATCAGCAAATTTATATAACATACTGTCTGCAGACGTCTACTGTTGCCTGTGGAGGGTAATTCAGTCAAATGAGTTCAACACACAGGTGTGTTTTTATATGTGTGTGTGTGTGTGTGTGTGTGTGTGTGTGTGTGTGTGTGTGTGTGTGTATATATATATATAGTGTGTACATATATGGGTCTACTTTGTTTCCTTGAATCTCAATTCGCTGAATTTAATTTCACCTAGGCCACATTGCTGAAAACACAAATGACTGAAAACCCATTTCACTGAACTGCAGTTAGTATATATGGCACTGTGTAGAGTACTGTAAGGCAAGTTAAAAAGGTATATGCCCTTTCCCCCACTGTAATGCAATCCTGGAGTTGTATAGTTGGGGGAGTGTGGGGTATGTAGCCCACCACCTATTTTGAGTACTTATTGTCTTCTGGAGAGAGTTAGCCATTGGTGTAACTATGCATGTGTATGGTTTAAAATGTATTGTTTTGAAGTTTTTGGTAAAATGCAATATAAACCAAACAAGCTGGGGGGGGGGGCTACACCCTGCACACCTCCCTAATTATATATACTAACTCCGGGAGTGCACTACACAGTACTCAGGCTGCATGTGCTTTGCAAGATACATGCCAAAGGGGGTGTTGTACTCAATAATTGGCCTTATAAGGTTATAGGGGCAGAATGCAGGGATGTTATGACCTCCTTGTCCAGGATGAGATACCCTTAATTATGAGGTGGGCCATGTAGAAAGCTTTCCATACAACTTAAGCAACATGGTGGTCAAAAGTCAGGTTGCTATCAACCTGGGTGCCCAAATCCCTCACAACTGATTGCGTGCTTAGGGCATTGTTATTGATGTAATATGTGGGAACATCACTCTCCTCAAAGGGGATGATTAACTTTTTTGGCATTCAACTTGAGGCTATGTTTCTGGCACCAGTCATTTGTTTGGGTGAGACCCTCTTGGAGGGCATCCACATCACTTGGGGAATTGAAGATCATGCCCAGCTTGCAGTCATCTGCAAACTTGGTCGGCCATAGTCCACTGGCTTTGGCCTCCACCTCCTAGAAGTGTATCCCAAATAACAGAGGCCCCAAGATCGATCCCCGAGGTACACTGCTCATTACGGGTCTACTGCTCGAGGTGGCTTCCCCTATTTTGATTAGCTGGGTTCTATCGCTGAGCCAGTTTGCTACCCATCTGGGTAGCATATGGATTGATGCCTAGTTGAGAGAGTTTATCTATAATGCCTAAGTGGGGAATAGTGTCAAAGGCTTTGGCCAGGTCAAGGTAGGTGGTGTGGACTGTCTTCCCCTTGTCTATGGCTTTGGTGACTGCCTCAAAAAAGTTGACCAGATTCAACAGACATGACTTCCCCTTGACAAAGCCAAACTTGTGTGGAGTTGAGTGTTTGAAGGTTGCCAATGTCCCTGTTAATAATGTCCATGATAATCCATTCTATGGCCTTGCAGATCAGGGTAGTTAGGCTGATGGGTCTGTCATTTCCCAGATCGGTGGATGCTCCACCTTTGTGTGAAGTGATGACAGTAGCTGTCCTTGATTCAGCTGGGACAAAGACTGTACTCAGGCTTTGGTTGAATAGGGTGCCTAATGGTGCTGCAAGTTCATGCCTTAGTTCATGTAGGATGTTATCTGGTCCCATGGAGGCTGCATTTTTTACCTTTGAGAGGGAAGTGGTGACCTGTTCCCTAGAGATAAGGGGAGGGAGGAAGGTACTGGGGATGTCCTGATTTACTGATGGGGGACAGAGGGATGACGTTTTCACTGAATCTATCACCCAGTAGGTTTGCTATATCTACACCATTTGTGTATGCGGTGTCCTTGACCACCAGTTCTGAACAGGTCTGGTTGCTTCCTTTGAGATTGCAGACATATTTGAAGAAGGCCTTAAGACTGTAGTAGATGTGGCCAATTTGGACTCGAAGTTGGCTTTAGAGGATTTCACCAGTGATCTTATTTGCTTGTTCAGGCTCAGGAAGGATTGCTTCCAATTGGGCACCTGCTCCTTCTTGGTCCTGAACAGCAATTTTTTCCTTCTGCAATAAATAAACTATATAACAAATGTCCACCAGACTGGTTTACTCTTCCTTGTGGAGGATGATTTTCTCCTGTTGGGTTTTCCTTATTTCATGCATGTATATAAATGCTCATGTAGTACTTTGGTGTAGATTTGGACATTTGTGCCAGTTCCTACTGGGTAGGGGGCTGTAAAGCTGTTTATACTATTCCCCAGGAGGTTGTAATCAGCTCCTGGGAAGTTTTTTTGTTTGATTGTAGCTAGAGGGGGGTCAGAGAAGATGGTGACTTTGAAAGTGACCGCTTTATGGTTGATCTTACCAGCAAGTATAATACTTTAAGGGTGCTGCAGTGTTTAATCGTGTTGGTTAATACCAAGTCCAAGATTTTAGTTAAAGTCGCCCATGGTCAGAGTAAAAGGTTGAATCTTGATAGATTCGAAGAGGTCCATATAGGTGGAGTGTGCATCTTGAGTCAAATTTGGAGGCCTATGATTTGAATGGGAGTCTTGTCAATGGTTAACTGCACCTGGAGTGTCTCGTGTGCATCATACTGTTTAACAAGCCTGGAGGTGTGTCTCTTTAATGTTTTTATATTGAAACTCCACCTCCTTTGGCTTTACTGCCTACAGTTTGTAGTCTGAATGTATGATAGGATGAAAAAGCAGGTAAGGCTGGGGGTGCTCTCCGCAGCTTTGAACCAGGTTTCTGTGACTGCACAAATGTCAGCATCTTCCAGGGTTAAGAATGCTTGCAATGAGTGCAGTTTCATGTTTAGACAGAAATACAATGCTCATTTCAAAACTCTTCAGTTTCTGCCTTCTCTTAAAACACATCCTTTTTCTGAGCATTATTCTGCATGTGTTTTTCCAACAAATGTCATGAAGTTTACTTTATCCATTTTTTAAAAGATTACACCTCCATTTATTTTATCTGATTTACAGTATAGCAATAACCCATGTCTGGATGTGAGTAATGCTGGCTTTACCTATGGTTGGCGTGGTTTGGTTGCAAGGCTGTACAAAGCTAACCGTGGGTAAATCCAGCATTACCCACACCATGAGTTATTGCTATTCTACAATAGTGTTAGTTTTGTGTTGTGTTTTTGTTGTTGTTATTTAGGTTTCAGTTTGTTTTATTTTGTATTCTTCCACTTTTTCTGAGAGAAAATGGCTCCAGACTTTAGTTCAAATTTGTTGTTTATTTTATTTTTCTTTTAATTTAAATACAATTTATCAATTTTTCAAGAGATGTAAAAAGGGAATTCTATAAGTAAGTATAGTTTTCAAAGCTTTGCTATGTTTTGCTTTTGTACTTTCTTTTGTATTTCTGTACTGTTTCTGATTTGTTTGTTGTCTGTCTTCAGATGTCGGCTTGAGTTCTTCTTAGTGTAGTACCTTTGTTGAGATTCTGTTTATAGTTAGTTGTGTATACATTTCATTGCTTTAAGGTTTAAGTTATATACAAGTATAAATTTACTTATTTTCTTGGATTTGCATGATGTAGATGCTTACTGTTCCATAATTTATAATTTTTTCTTTGGTTTGTGATGCCTGTGATGTATTTTCAAAGTCTGGAGCTTCTGTGTTATGAAGTTTTTTTTTTTTTTGTTTGTTGTCTGCTTTATTATTATCTTCATTTATTTGATTTTATTTTGGTGTTTGTTGTATTCCAGAGATTATTTTTCCCCATGGTTTGAATTCATCTAGTGATGGCTGGTAATAGGATGTAGTGATATTTCACTTTTATATCCTCTAATGCTCATTATTTGCCATGCTTCCATTCTTGATTGTGCAAGTAAGGTTATTGTATATATTGTTGATAGATTTGCAAGTTTGCAATTTTAAAAGGTAATTTATTACCATAGGTTGTGTTGTGTATCAAGTTTCCATTTTGGTTAGTATACGTTGTGGAAGTCTTTTTATGTGAAAAATTGATGCTGTTGTATTAGGTGGCACTTTCTGAAGGTATATTATGAAACTTTTTATAGGACATAATGGCTTTGTGGGATTTTCAAACATGAATCCTCTAAGTGATTGTTTTGTGAGGTTGTAGTGTTCTGTATGTTTTTTGGTGTGTTCATTAACATTTTTTTCTTAATTTTTTTTATTGTGAAACTCTCTTGTGTGAGGTATTTCACTCCTTCACTCCTTCATTTCCAAGTCATACGAAGTGTAGTTGGATATCAAACCAGACTTTTCTGACGAGTCCATCTTATGTGTTTGGGGAAAGTGCTTGGCTGTTTCTCCGTTGTGTTATTTCTTGTATTGTTAGTGGGTAGTGGTGTTATGTTGTAGCTTTTCCTTTTCTTCTGTATTTTTTAATTATTGATTTTAAATACACATCTAACAAATGCTAATAATGTATCTGTAATTGTTAATTTTTCAGTTTAATAGTCTGTTGTTTATATATCTGTTGAGTCCTGCACGCATGGCTACAAATGCGTTTATAACATATTCCTTTCCACTTGCATTTCATACTGCAGCATATAATTCTCTTAGTATTGAGTTTAAGTTCCCTGGTATAATAGTGTGCAAGTCTATACTGCATATTTTTTGTTTTTGCCAGTTTTGAAATATATTTATAGCCCACTTTGTTTTCTTGTACTTGTTTCTTCCTTTTCTAATTCTAGTATTTCTATTTCTTCAGGTGTGTTTTTCTCCATGTCTTTTGCTGGTTTCTTGTTTTGTATTAGTTTGAAAATTTTCTTTTGGTTTCTGAAGTATATGGGTAGTCATTCTGGTTTCTCTGGGAATTGTTATATTGTTGTACTTTCTTTTCTTGCTCTTGCAGTTACCTCTTGCTTGTTGAAGGATGAGTTATTATCTCTGGTATGTTGTCAAATATTTCCAGATTACTCACTCTACCAGCTTTGCCCAGACTATAAGATTCACTGCCACCAGTCACTTACTATAAGACTCTTACAAAGGGTATTCAATTATACAGTGCAATATTAATACTAATACAAATTATAGTAGCTGCCCAAGACAGCTAGGCCTTCTGCAGGGGCCCACACAGTGTCGCCAAATAAATATAAGTTCTCTCAAAGGTTAGATGCTTTCTACAAGGACCAGCCACAATAAAAGTTTTAAATATATTTAGCAATCAATAATAAAAGAACTTGATAATATTGAATATATATTCACAGTAAACCACAAAGTTCAGATCACAGGATATATTGAAAAGAACATTGATGGGACAGACTCAGACAAATAAAGAAAAACAATATCTAAACTAAACTTCAGTATATTCCTGACTAATCTAAAATAAGTTTAGTTACTTACTACCCCAAGGCAAAATGCTGTGGGTGAGGGTCTTTCTTGTAAGTTTCCCCAAAACAGAATACTCGATACTCTGAGATTTCTCTTTGTAATATCTAAAATATAATTTCCAAGAGGGCTGGCAGAATGACCTCATCTGGTCACCTTGACTCTAGGTTCTCACAGTTTTCCCCTTTGAAGCTGAGATAGGAATTTAGCATAGATGGCTATAATACACATCTAAATGTTTATGGCAGTGCCTGGGGTTTTTCCCTATTTTACTGAGCTAATGAACAAGGGCTTTATCCCAGACTTAGTGTCCCTGGTCCTGTTCCAGTACTGTGATGTGCTGTTTTAATGGTTTAATAGCTCATTTACATTTCCCTTATTTTTCTTAAAGCAAGCTAGCTGGTTAACCATTGCTGTCCCAGTATCCCCCATTAAAACATATGCATTTAATTCAGTTACAGTAGTAATACATGTACATTTCTTTTCATTTCAGCAGGGTGCACTGTTGATATATTTTAACACAAGCAAACCTCAAGACTACATTTCAGCACAAGCATCTGTGCAAATCAGTTTGATATACAAATGGCATACAGTTCTAATACATTTATAGCACAAGCATCTTGTATAAATCAGTTTGATATTCAAAGAACATATCATTCTTTACAAAACTCCAGCTGGCTATGCTGGCACTTGCCCATATCATCACATCTCCCCCCCCCCCCCAAAGACTCCAGCTACTTTTTCAAGTGACTCTTGAGAAACATGGCTAGAGAGAAATAAGCTTATCTAGGAATATGTTACCCCATTCCCTGTCTTGAGAGCCCATCTGCATTGGCATTGCTGATCCCACTATGGTGTTGTACTGGCATGTCATATGCCTGCAATCCTAAGCTCCACCTTAATAACTTGGCATTTTGCTGGCTGGCTGTATGTAGCCATGTTAAGGTATTGTGGTCTGTAATTATAGTGAATGTCTATCCATACAGGTAAGGCTGAAATTTCTGCAGTGCCCATACTGTGGCTAGACATTCTTTTTCTACAGCTGCATAACATTCCTCCTTGGGTTAGAGTCTACAGCTGAGATATACCACTGGATGCTCTTCTCCCTCTGAGGATACCTGGCTAAGTACAGTCCCCACCCCATGGTTTGAAGCATCCACCTGCACAACAAATTATTTTCTGTAATCTGGACTGGCTAACACAGGGAGTCCTCCCAAAGCTCCTTTAAGTTTCTGGAATGGCTGCTCACATGCTGGGGTCTACACTGTCGTATCTGGCCTATTTTCTTTGTCAAGTCTGTAAGGGGAGTAGCTATTGTACTATAATTGGGGCAAACTTTCTATAGTACCACGCTGACCCTATGAATGTCCTCACCTGATTTCTGGTAACAGGGGCAGGCTATGCCCAAATGGCTTCCACTTTGGCAGGTTCTGCTTGATTTTGCCATTCCCCACTCTGTACCAGGTAGGATACCTCTGCCGTACCCACCTGACACTGGCTAGGCTTAATGGTCAGCTGCCCAGCACCTCCCTGACATGCCAAAGATGCTCTTGCCAGGAATGGCTTTTGATAGTAATATCATCCAGGTAACAAGGGCATCATTTCCTGCTCCAGCTAGGATATGATCTACCAGCGTCTGGAAAGTCACTGGGCATTTTTCATCACAAAGGACATCTTCATGAACTCATACAAGCCGAAAGGAGTCAGAAATCCTGACCTCTCTCTCTAGCTTTGGGAGTCAAGGGCACCTGCCAGGAACCTTTGGTAAGATCAGTAGTGGTTACAAACTTAGCCCCACCCAGCTGCTCTAGGGCTTCATTTGTCCTAAACATGGAGTAAGCATCTGACTGTGTGTGACTATTTAGTTTCTTGTAGTCCACACAGAAACTGGTGCTGACATTCTTCTTTGGTGCCACCACCATTGGGGAGGCTCAGAGAGTGCTGGACTCCTGGATTACTCCCATTTCCAACATCTTCTGCATCTCCTCCCTCAGAGTCTGACACACTCAGGCACCCAGTAAAGGGCCTGCTTAATAGGCCTTTTGGGGTCCTGTAGCCACATGGTGCTGCACCAGGTGGGTGCAACCTGGTTTCCCAGTGAACATGTCCCCAAACTCATGTAACACTGCTCAGATTTCTCGAAGCTGGTAGGGGATAGCCACTGGGACATTGCTACCCCTTCCACTGAGGTGTCAGTCCGAGCCTCACTGAGGAGATCAGTCACCATATCCCCTCAGACTCTGCCTGCCACCCACTACAAATACTCAGCAGAAGAGCCTCCCTTTAATGGTAACATGTTAACATGGTGCAGTTTGTGCCCTGCCTAGCAGTTCTACCATGTAGTTAACATCACTAACCTTCCTTACCACCTTGAAGGGTCCCACCCAAGCTGGTGCCTGCAGCTTATTGGGTTTGACAGGAATGAGCACCATCACCTGCTGTCCCACAGCATACTACGTGGCTCGAGCATTCCTGTCATACCAGACCCTTTTCTGCTGTTGGGCTCCTGCTAGGTTCTACTGGGCCACACCCATGAGCTCCCTAAGCCTTGTCCTAAGGTTTAAGATCTATGCCACAACAGACTCCTTGTGGGATTCACACACAACCTTACACTCATCACGAATCAAAATCTAAAGTCCCCTCACCCTATGCCCATATAAAAACTCAAAGGATGAAAAACCTGTGGATTCTTAGGGTACCTGTCTGTAAGGAAACAGAGGGGGCAAATATTTGCCCACTCTCTCTTAAACTAACCTGCAAATGCCTATAGCATGGTCTTTAGTGTAGAGTTTAACCTCTCCACAAGAACATTAGTCTGGGGATGGTGGGGGTTGTCTTTAGGTGCTTCACCCCACAGTGCTCCCACAGATAAGCCATCAGGTCTGACATGAAATTAGCACCTCTGTCAGTTAGTATTTCTCTTGGGAAACCTACACTGCTGAAAATCTCTAGCAAAGCATTTGCCACCTTCTCTTTCTCGATGGAGGACAGGCACCTCCTGAGAAGATCTAGTAGCATAATTTACTAACACTAGGATATACTTCCGTGAGGAACTTGGGGTACTCGGAGGCCCCACAATATCCATAGCTACCCTCTGAAATGTTCCTCAATCACAGGCAAAACCATCAAAGGAGCTTTGACCTTGTCTCCTGCCTTGCCTATGCTTTGGCACCACTCACAGGTCCTGCAGTGCCCTGTTACATCCCTTGCAATCCTAGGCCAATAAAATGTCTGTGTAATATATCTCTTTGTATGCTTTATTCCCATATCTGCAAAAGGAATGACATTCGCTATGGCTAGAAGTGCCAGACGGTAGGCTCTGGGCACTACCAACTGCTGTATTACCTCACCTTATAGCCCTCCCTCAGGGGTCCACTCTGTACAGTAACCCTTTGTTCCAGCATACAGATTCCTCTTTTCCTTGAGAATCAGATGCCTTCCTAGCTACCTCCCACAAGCTTCTTAGCATAGGGTCTGTGACCTGAGCCTGTGTCAACTGTCTCTTTGTAACTATTCTCAGATCCCCTTCCACAGGAAGCCTGGTGTCCTCTGCCATGGTGCCTCACTGTCAGCCTGGGTACTACTACTCATCTCTGCCCTTGCAGTCACTCTGTCCAAGGGAACATCTGTACTGACAAGCAGTTGTGGCTCACCTTCAGTCTCACTGCTACAGGGCAGGTCCCTCCCTGAAGTAGCTACATCACCAGTCAGGTCTTCAGGTGTATTGGTCTGTCTGTGTCTCCCTCAGGCTACGAGACCCACATGCCTGACTGCATGTCACTGCATGCACACAAATCATTCCCTATCAAGATGTCTGCAGGAATATCCTCAAATGCACCTACGTACTTGCTTCCTTTTCTACCCTCCCAGTTAAAATGAACCCTGGACAAAGGCATTTGGAATAGGATCCCTCCTAAAGCTCTGACTGGAGTGGACTACCCAAGCAAGTACTGCTCCTCTTTATTCGCTGCAGACTGCACAATGGTTATATCAGAGGCTCTCTCTCTCTTGGCAGTGGCCTTTTTCCCATCAACCAAGATTGGATATAAACTCTGCTGGTAGTTTGGTACCCCTGTTGTCTCCAGGCAACTTACCACTGGCATTCTGTTCCCACTTGCTGACTCCCCCACCTTTTGTTCCCCACCTTGCCTCCATGGGCATCTGTATGCTACATGGCTCCACTGGTTACATTTAACCTTTGATCTTGGCTGTGTACCTGAACTAGTGGCTTCCTCTGTTACTGGCAGACTCTGTTGGGGCAGTTTAGGCTGCTCACCATGGGTTCCGTTATATATATGTACAGCACTGGGTATCCCTTTCCTGTGCAGTGATACCCTGCTTGCTAGGTATAAATCCCCTTTTTTCCCCAGCTCATCTGCTGAGTTGCATTCCCTGTCTGCCAACCAGAGTCTGATGTCCTCGGCAAAGTGCTAAGGACTTGTTACCTCGCCAAAAGGTCTACCAGCCCTTGAAAAGTGGTGACCTAACACACACTCATCCGACTATGAAAATAAATGCTTACTTCAGAAATATAATCCCATAGACTTTCATCTGTCTTGTGTCTATGCTCACAAAACATTTTTTCTATAAGCTTCAGGTGTTAACTTAAAACATTGTGATAAACAGTGCCTAACTTTATCATAATCTAAACAATCTGTATCAAACAATTTAGAAACAGCATTTACAGCTTTACCATGGAGTTAAGAGGGTATGGAACCATACCCAGAGCCCTTGGTCAGCATTATACTATTTGCATACTCTTTCACATATATGCATACTCTTTCAAATATATGACTAAACTATCAAAATTATCACCTTCTTGGTATTGAGGAAAAATTTACTGACCTTTATTGCTTCTGGGGTTTGGTTATTTCCTTCCCCTCTCATGTCGATGCTGCTTCTCCTTTTCTTTGGCCTCCAAAAGCCACAATCTCTCATTTTCTTCAGCCTCCAGATGCCACAGTCTCTGATTCTAGTTCCAAATGTTTGGCTTCCATTTCAAGTCTCCTTAACTCTAGATGGATTTTTAAGTCCTCTAAGGAAAAGTTGAACTGTCCTGTTTCAGAGGGCTGCAAATTCCCATCAACAAACTGGTTATCCTCCTGGTTGCTGGTCTGTGCTGCAACTGTGATTAAGGCTGCAATCATTTCCCTTTTAGTCAGGTTGGCATGCCCTAGTCCTTTGGCTTGGCACATCTCAGCCAACTGGTTCCTTATCAGCTTGCCATAATCCTCTGCTGACATCCTTGCCTGCTCTCCCTGACTAACAATGCTAACAAAAAGTAAATAAATAAAACTATTGTGATATGAAATTCTTGTGATATGAAATTCTGAACATCTACTTTGTGGCTGCTTGAGAGTAAAAATACCTTCTTTAGTGACCACTGCTTATAGGCTACATGAGTTCAATTAATATCCACACCACTGCTCAGCAGTATGTGAGCATGTGATGATCCCTCCACTGCCCACCAATATGTGATGCCCACCACTGATACCAATATGTGATGGCCACCAATGTGTAATGCCCCTGCACTGGGCCAGTAATCAAGGAGCCTGAATCCTCATCTCTGACACTGGAGAGGGATGCGCACTTGGAATACAAATTGATACAATCAATATTTCCATATGCAGACTTCACTGCATCAAGTACAGTTTCCCTTAAGCACACAAGGAACACACTCAGCCTGGAATCTGGATGTCTCTGTGTCCATCTCCCCCCAAGTCCCGAATAAGAGTCCAGCCGAGTGGCCAAGCGCAAGCCCTCCAGCACCCTTTCTGTGAACCCAATGCTTCATGTTCCTGCCTAAAGTAGGTGACACACACACTCTAAGAATTAATTTTCACACACACACCTACCTGGGAAAGGCTGGCACAGGTTACCTGTCCTGTCAGCTTTGCCCAGACTGTAAGGTAGATTCACTGCCACCAGTCAGTTACTATAAGGCTCTTACAAAGGGTATCCAATTATACTGTGCAGTATTAATACTGATGCAAATGATAGTAGTTGACCAAGACAGCTAGGCCTTCTGGAGTGGCCCACACAGTGTCACCAAATAAATATAAGTACTCTCAAAGATTAGATACTTTCTACAAGGACCAACCACAATAAAAGTTTTAAAAGAATATGAAAATATTGAATATATAGTCTCTGTAAATCAATAATAAAAGAACTTGATAATATTGAATATATATTCACAGGAAATATTGAAAAAACATTGATGGATAGACTCAGACAAGTAAAGAAAAACAATATCTAAACTAAGCTTCTCTATACTCCTGACTAATCTAAAAGAATTAGTGTTCCCTAGTTAAGTTACTCACTACCGCAAGGTAAAATGCAGTGGGTGAGGGTCTTTGTCAAGTTCCCCAAAACAGAAAACTCAATGCTCTGAGATTTCTCTTTGTAATATCTAAAATGTAATTTCTAAGAGGGCAAGCATAATGACCTCATCTGGTCACCTGACTCTAGGTTCTCACAGTATTACCCTCTGAAGTTTAAACAAGAATTTAGCACAGATGGCTATAATACACATCTCTGCCCAGGGCTTCCCCTCTTTTACTGAGCTAATTAACAAGGACTTTTCCCAGACCTAGCTTCTCCGGTCGTATTCAGCAGTGTGTGGTACTGCTTTAATGGTTTAATAGCTCATTTACATTTCCCTTATTTTTCTTAAAACAAACTAGCTGGTTAACTATTGCTGTCCCAGTATCCTCTATTAAAGCATATGCATTTAATTCAGTTACAATAATACATATACATTTCTTTTCATTTCAGCAGGGTGCACTATTAATATTTTTTAACACAAGCAAACCTCACAAATACATTTTCAGCACAAGCATCTGTACAAATCAGTTTGTTATACAAATGACATATAGTTCTAATACATTTGTAGCACAGGCATCTTGTATAAATCAGTTTGCTATTCAAAGGACATATAATTCTTTACAAAACGCCAACTGGCTGTGCTGGCGCTTGCCCATATTATCGCACAAGCTACTATGTCAGCTGTGATGTTCTGCATACAGGAAAAATCTGGTAGTTTTGTACCTGATTTTTCTTGTATGTAGAACATCATGGCTGATAGTAGCTTGCAAAGAACTTCTCGATCTAAAATTATTCAACATAGGCAATTTATTATGCATATGCCAACAGGAAAGTGCAGCTGCTCAATGATACTTTAGCAGCCATACTTATTCCTGATGGTATATGCTCGATTTACAATAGGCACGCTGGTTGGAGTGACCAATCAGCATGCTTGTTTTTCAATAGATATGATCTTCCATTGTATAATATAGCAATAACCAATGGCTTGGTTTGGAACATGCTGGTTTTATCCATGGTTGGCATGGTTTGGTCATGAGGGTGAAGCCAAAGTGACCAGACAAAGCCAACCGTGAGTAAATTTAGCATTAATCCAAATCAGAATAAACTAAAGCCTGTAATACACTTGCTATTTGTAAAGACAACCCAATACAAAATGAAGAATGGCCAAGTTATGTCCATTTTAACAGCCCTACCAGAATGAAATAATATCATTACACATAGTCCTAAATTTGCTTATAAAAATTCATCAAATTTTAAAAAATTATGTTATAAAGATTTTCGGCAGAAAACACAAAATAAATTGCAATTAAATAAAAAGGGCACTTATCCATGTTTAAACTGTTCTCTGTATGTAGTATTATATGCAAAAGTAATATATTTGTACATCCCATTTTACATAAATCATTCTCCTTCACTTGTACGGTAACTTGTCATACCACTAATATTTATCTAGCTACTTGTGAACAATGCCCAAGTTTCTATGCTGAAAAATCAATTAGAAAATTATGTGAACATATCATAGAACATAGATCAGATGCTAAAAGATGTATTTTGACAAATGCAATAACAAAACACGTTGTAGAATCAAATAACACACACAATTTTGTATTCAGAGTTATAGATACATGTTTTACTAGTATGAGAGGAGGGATGATAAAAATAATCATCAAGAGATGAAAGAATACAATTGGATTGTTAAACTACAAGCTGATAGTGCCCCCGGTATAAATTTTACAGCTATATCTTAAGAAATAATTTATTTTATGCTTCAATAATGTTATCTTAGCAGAATGTTTTATCCCTTTAAAGAAGACCCTATTATTTAACTAGATTATTTTCTTGTTATCCGGTTGGCTGTCTTATTAATTATGTATTCACTAGTTTTAATTAAATAGTAAAGTGTTCAATTGTCTTTCATCACATTGAGGAAGGAGTAATCCGAAAGCTTTGTCGTTTGGAACTGTGTTGTTACTTGGAACTGTTTTTACTGAGTTTTAAAATAAACCTTTTGGACATAACTTGGCCATTCTTCACTTTGTATTAAATTCAGCATTACCCACACCCAGCCATGGGTCATTGCTATTATACAATGACATTATTAAAGAAAGAAATTGTATAATAGTGCCATGGTGTTTATCCATATTGTTTCCGGATTATGTCACTTTAATGGTGTACTGCATATGCGTATGGGACTTGCGTTCCCACGATTACACAGTACATTAATGCTTTGTAAAGCAAGCCAAGAAGAAAGGAAGATCTTGTTTCCGTTTTTTTTTTTTTTGACAAATTAAAAAGAAGTGTAACCTCCAGACAGTTTACAAGAGAGACGGGGAAAATACAAGGAAAATCAGGTATGTTTCTTTAGTTTTTTTAGAATGTACCTGGTTTTCCTTGTATTTTCTCTGCTCTTGTATGTACCTATCAACCTATTATTTCAAGAAATGTGGACAAAGCCATAAATAAAGGAGGGGATTGATTGTTAATGTTGCTCTTTTAAAGTTGGAAAGCTGCGAGAATAATTATGCATTGTTTGAAGGAAAGTCTGAAACTGAAATGCTTGTCATTATTTAGTGACTTTGTTCCTCAGTGATTTGTTGAAAAATCACAAATTTTATGAGGAACAAAGTCACTACATAATGACATGCTTTTCAGTTTCAGACTTTCTTTCAGATTAATGCCTGTCTACAATATACTAAGACTGGCTGCTCAATGGTACTTTAGCGACCAGACTTTTTTCTGTTGGTATATGCTTAAATTAGGGTCTATATCAATTCAATGAAATGGCACATCATCGAATACAACAACCTCAAAGTTCTAACCATGAAATCTAAAAACATCGAAAGCTTAGAACAGTGTATTTTTTTTCCCTGGGGAAAAATTCACTGTTCCGAGGAACACACACACACAACACAAGCACACCAAAAAATCAGCAATCCACACACACTTAAAATCCTACATCTAACCCTACACTAAACTGTACATAAAGTACTATCTATCCTTAACCCAAACCCTAACCCTAAGGTCCGTCACAATCGCACACTCACCTCACCTGCGCCCTAACCCTAAAGTCTATCACTATCACACACTTACCTGAACCCAACCCGTAACTTTCCACCACAGTGCTGAAAATAGCAAAGCCACAGAAACAGACAACCGAATTCTTTCCCTAGGAAAAAATTAGCTTATCTGCAGCTTCGCTATTTTCAGCGTTCGCTGTTTCGAGTCACTATTAGACCATTTGAAGTATTAACACTTCGATCTAATATAGACCCCTTAAATTACAGTGGGCATGCTGGTTGGGTTGTCTAGTCAGTGTGCTCGTTTTTGAATGTTAATGGCTAGCCATTATGTAATATTCAATACACCCATTATAGTTGATTTAAATTATGATTTCCATTTTCTAGTAATTGCTTTTTAGGCATCCAGTAGCATTAAATTTTGTAAGGCCTTACTATTTCTAGGCAACACATCCCATATTCCATCTCAAAAGATTATTTTCTTTGTTATTACCATTTGTTCTCCCAGCATTTCTTTCAAAGTACTTGGTAGGGAGCTTTTAAAATCCACCTGCTGATTACATTCCCAAAAAACATATTCCAAATTTCCTCCCTTTTCCCCATTACATCTCTAACATTTCTTATCTACCTGAGGGAAAAAATCTCTAAAGTCTATTTGGGCTATAAAAATATGTTTCCAAACACTTGCATGCTGAAATCCTAAACCTTCTGTACTTTGCTGTATGCTTGTGAACCTTACAGATTTACTGCCATTGTTCATTTGTACTTTGCCTTTTCATTCTTTTTTTCTGATTTTTTTCTCAACTCCACTGATTTGTTCTTATAGTTATCATGCAATATTTTATACTCCCTACTAATGATCCCCCTTTGAACCACATCTTCTATTTTAGACTTAACTAAAAACTATAAAAACTTGTCTTTCACTTAGCACACTCCTATCCTTTCACTTTCCTTTTCCCTTGGCCTCTACTCTGTTATCAGTCCCTGATAGGGAAAGCAATCTCTAACCTGCAGTATAGACTATTGCTGGCCTCATCCGTTTCCTTCCTTCCTTCCTGAGTTGTTTACCCCCATTATCACGGTTTCTTTGCTAATCTTCACCAGTAGATTCCAATCTGCTATTGCTTATTTTTTATACTCTTAATTGCAGACATCCTCATGGGTAAAATCTCCTTTAATCATTCCCATGCTGGCTTAATTATTTGAATAGTTTCTACTCCTTTATGAATATAATATTCTGTATTGTTATTGCTGTTCTCTATAAAGACTTGCATTCAAAATCCTAGTCTCACTTTATTTATTGCCCCCCCCTCCATTTGATTGTCACCCTTTTCCACTTCACTTTGATGTACAGTATTTTGTTTGATTTAGGTATATGAGCCCTAACTGTGTAGCCTTAAAGCACTTCAAATGAGGTAACCCTTAGCTACCTTGTTCTATGAGCAGAATCAACCTATACCACTTATCTCTTGCTGTGTTACCCTCCCAAATAAATTGTTTTAACTCTCTATTAATTGTCATCCACAATGTCTCTGGTTGATTAAAATCTACCTGAGCCATATATAAAATGACTAAAAACAATTCATGTCCATAAGCAATATCTTCCATTTTCTTAATTGTTGTATTATCTTCTATTTAGCATTTTCCACATATTTTTAGCTGCTATAATGTAATTTTTAATCCATTCTTATAAATATTTAATCTTATCATACCCCCCATAAGTAAGGGAATTACTGAACCCAACTCATGCATGGGTGTAGGTTACCATGATAACATTTGTTTCATCTTTATTTGTTTTATATCCTGAAATGACCTGAAACTATCTCAGAATGTTGCATGACACCAAAAATGTCTGCAAATAAGGCTAACTTTTATTGATTTTTTTTTTAACACTGGTTATTTCATTGAATTTGTGAATCCCTTTTTTGCTTTGCTAACATCTCTAAATATAGAGCAAATCACAGATGAGAAAGAGGATATGTCTTGTGGGTTCCTCTGTCCAAGCACAGTTTGTAGAAGTGAAGCCCTTCCATCTTAATTTTTATCTCCAACTCTTCAGATGTTCTCGTAATTAGTCCTATATTCTGTTAGAGAACCCAAATGCATCCATTGCCCTACTCATATAATCTCAGCTGACGGTATCAAAGGCTTTCTCTGCATCAAGATTTATCACCATTAGCAATATTCTGTTTCCATGTGGATCATCAGTGTTTTATTAATGTTATCGAATGTTTGCCTGACCTCTACAAAACCACACTGATCCATATCTATCAATTTTGGTTCCATCCTTGCCATTTTACCAGCTAATGTAGACATATAAATACTATATAATTATTGTTTAAAATTTAAATAGAACTATACAAAGCCAAGTTGAAGGATTTTTGTCCTCTTTTGGTAATGCTACCAACACCACTGCCACTGATTTCATCCAAGATGCTAATACTTCCTCCCCTATTCATAATATTGTTGAACAAAACCTTCCAGATCTTTCAGTCTCTTCCTTAACTTCCAAATGTCTATCTATTCCTGGAGATTTCCTTGTTGATTGATTATACTTGTTTTACTTCATCCTTTCTTAATTTGCTATTAATTCTTCATTTTCAACAACCCTTAACCTTGGCATAATTACATCTTCCATAAATATTTACATCTGTGCCTTTTCTTAGTTTCTCATTTCATTTGTTTTGCATAAATTGTCCAAAATATCTCTAATACCTTGCTGTTACCCAAGTCATTGTATTAAAAGATTTTTTTGCATTACAGTTTTATCAGAAATGTTACTTAACAGCAACCTTTCTAAGAGCATGAATATTGTCCGAATGCTCCTTTTCTCATTTAGCATTCTGCAGTTGTTCCTCTTTTTTGGTTCTATGAATCCCCTTCTTCTGCAATACTTTAACCTTTGCCAACTCTTCTAAATAATTACTATTACTTCTTTCCATATCTCCTTCTGTCTTATTTCAACCCTACTTTTAAAGTATTTTTTTTCATTTTATCCCACATCCTAGCTATACTTCTGAAGTAATTTCTGTCTTCTCAAATCATATCCGCTCCTCATCTCCTATATTCTTCTTTTTTTAACAAACAGGTAGGAAAATGTCAGTGACTTGTTTTACATTATTATCCTGAATCTTTTTCTTAGTTTTTACTGGTGAATGATCTGATATAGTTATGTTGTGGATCTTAAAGCCTTCAGTTAAATATTCATGGTCCTCTGAGATATGATGTCTAGTCTAGCTATTGTATCTTGGGAAATAATTTGTAAATTAGACTGTGTTTCTGCTGCTGAATTCAATATCTTCCTACCAAATATTGTCATATTTTCTGCAGAAATCTACTCTGTTTAGGTCCCCTGATATATTCTCACTATTGCAAATTAGGTTCCAGTCCCCACCCATAAATATTTCCTGCTAAAAGATTTTTTCTCCTAAAATTTCCTTAAGCTTCATAACAGTAGCTTCATGTGGAATATAAATATATGCCAGTGTAGTCCTTTTCTACTCCCAAAGCTCCTTGCTACCACAAGCCTACCATTATTACCCTTTTTCCTCTTTTTATCCCCACTGGAGCCCTTCTTAGTCATTGTTATCACTCCCGTTTTCTTTGGTTATTCTGATAAATGTCTGCCCTGAGATCTGACAAATTCTGGCAAATGTCTGTCCTGAAATCCTTTATTTGTCAAATTCACAAGCTCATTTCCATGCAAATTTCCATGCAAATTTCCATGTAAATGCATCTCCTGTGACATTGCAGTTTGCACCATTTCTTTTTTTCTTTCAATTTGATGCTCTTTAACTTTTGTCTGTAGTTGTAAGGCTATTTATATTTCATCTTAATATTGACAAAGCAGACATTCTGATAAAATAATTTTATCACATTTTGTACATGACAGATCTTTTGAATATATGTTTTCATCTTACAACTTACATGCACACACCTAATGATTGGCAAGCTTACTTTATAATAATCTGAAAGTTTCAGGATGAAAAAGTAGAATTTAGCAGACAATGGAATCTCAAATCTGTACATACTTGTCAGAAGTAAAATACTTGCTATCTCTTATAAAATGACAAGAAAATATCACTTTTCTGAGAAAACTGCATAAGAACGCATCAATGATAAATTCAGTACATATCTGAATCATATCTGTCTGAAAATTGCCAGATATTGCAGGAAGCTGGTGGCATAGTGGTGCAGTAGTTAACTTGTTGTCTCACAGCAAGAAGTTCTCCAGTTCATTTCTTGGCTGGGGTACCTTCTGTGCAGAATTTGCATGTCCTCCCTGCATTCGTGTGCGTTTCCTCAGGGTACTCTGGTTTCCTCACACATTCCAAAGACATGCACCTAGAGAATTTCTCACTGGACCTTCTCTGAAAATAGGCTCTGTCCTAGTCTAACTTTCCCAGTCAACAAAATGTTAAATAAATAAAGACTGAATGGCAAAAAAACAGAACACTCAAATGAGTATATGAGATTACTGATTGTATCTACCAATTTATGTCCATATCTCTGTAACCAAATGTCACAGTGTATTTCTCAGAATAATATGTGACTTTGATGTATAGAATGCAGTTTGCTGGCGATTCCAAATATATACAGACATAACTTTATCTTCATGCAATATGCTTCACTGCAGATAAGGCTAAATGGGGGAGGGGATCATAATTTCAGTGATTAAAAAAGTACCTAGCCAGGAGAAATAAATACATTTTTTTATATTATAACAGTGTTGAGTCTGACCTCACCTCTTTAGCGGTTTTGTTGTGGTAAATATATAGAATTTTTACTTCTGATATAATTACTACTGAGTAAAGAAATATTCTGTAATATTACTTAATTGTATATACTTAGAAGAAATTCAACGCAGCACCAACAGTGAACAGTGCAGAATGTCCGACTGTGACAGTGAATGGGTATTTCAGTACAACATGATGGTGAATTTAACCTCTCTGTTTACTTACTTCATACTGTCATTTTTAACTATGCCATTTTCCAAATGAAAACTATTTCCTGTGACATATATATAGGATTTTTACTTCTGATATAGTAGAAACGTAGTGCACATATATTATATGCATTATTATCATTACTCATTTTGAGTAGAGGTTATATAGCTTCTCAGTGGAAACTGGATATAATAGCAAACTAAACCAGTGAAAGTACTTTAATAACTCCTTTGTATAACTCGGATGATGAAATAAAATGATCACAATTATCCATTTTAGCTTTTTGCACTAAGGTGCATATTCATTGCTCCCCACAACAGGCCATAGCAATAACTGTTTTTGCTTTCTCACACACACTCCCCACAAAAAAGTAATGCTAATCTTTGTGTCTCTCACTGTGTAGAAAGTAAAAGACATAGTGGCCTCATTAGTTAATTTCATCTTGTTTCTTACAGGCACATACATTTCTCCTTGGCAAGCAATATCAGTGACCATTCATCAGTGATCATGTAACTAATGTACTTTCATCAATAACTGGCTTCCCTAACCCAAAAGATAGTTATCTTCTATGTATTGATGTGATGTTAGATTGTAATGAATTTGACAGACCAAATGGTCACTGTTATTTCGTTTCATCTTCTTGATATGAGACATAAATAGGCTGTTCCTACCACTACCAATCCATGGCAATGATCATTGATTTTGAACATCTAACTGCCCTTTATTTTCATTGCAGACTGCCCCTGAAATAGATAGCTGATATTAACTGATCTGAAGTGCTTTGGCACATAGTAGCCCATTGGCTTGCTACTATTGCCATGTTACTATTTTAGAGGGTTAGAGGTGAGATAATGTGCTAGTAAAATAATTATTCCGCATATGTCCTGAGGATGGATTGTTTTTAATTTTGACATTGTCTATCCTAATTTTAAAATAACAAAAAAGATGCGTTAAAAAATAAAACGAGTAGTTTATCACACACCTCATTGTCACGGTGAGTATTCCTATTACCTGCAGTTAAGGGGTTAAATCAGCTAGGGGACAGTTACATCTAAGAGTAGTATCATTCCTGATACCCGACAACAGATGGGTATCAGACAAGTAGTACTAGAACCTACTTGTGAAATAGTATTCAAAACTGGGCATTCTGAAATGGGGAAGGAGAGACTGTATCTGTTTTGGATGCCCCTAAGAGACCAGCTGATCTCCAGGATGGTTCACAGTCAGTATAACTACGGAGACAAGCCAGCTAGAAGTGAAAGTCCTGTGCTGAGGAAATTGTAGTAGAAAGGCCTGAAGCTAATGCAGAAGAACACTGAGGATACAGAGAAACTGCTCCTGCTGATGCAGCAAGTCCTCATATGACACAAATATGCAAATCTCAAAGAAGAACATAAGGACGCAGTGTTTCACAAATGAAGTGGCATCAGAGTTTGGGGAAGTTATGTTACATTTAGGAAATTTTAATAAACAGATTAGGGTAAAGCAGGATGAAACAGGAAAGGCAGTTAAGAAAGCAAAAAAAAAAAAAAAATGCAAAGGCCCAAACTCAAGAAAACATAATCATTTTGGTCAACATTTGAACTAAAATCCTTTTATGGATATAAGAAGGAACAAAGAAGAGCACAACAAGGGCTAATGAAGCTTTAAAATAGAGAGTTGTCAGAAAAAATAATGGAAAACATGGCTACTAAATAAACAATTCTGTGGGAAGATTTATTTTATCTGTTGTGATGCAAGGTTTATCTTTGTTTTTTGACAGAAGAATGAGTGATCAAATTTCAGAAATTTCTGAAGTTCTTGGTTATTTTTGGAACAAACGTACCCAAACAATTTTAATAAAAGTATGAGCTCATTTTATTTAAGCATTGTTTGTTGCTTTTAATTTTATAACTGAATGATGAGCAAGAGCTGCGGACCAAACTCACCCTAGAATCCTTCGAGTACTATAGGGAGAAATGGTAATTCCACTCTCACTTAAATGAATCAGGCAGAGGAAGGAAACTTTTCTGAAGATTGGAAGACAGATATATTTTTCACAAGACTGAGAGATGGACAAGGAATGTAGTCTGTTGACCTGACAAGTTGACCTTTTCATTTGGGAAAAGCAATGGATTACTGTTGAGCACATACTTTTGGAATATTTGGAAGTTAGCCGGGGTGATAACAGTCTAAAATCTTGACTCAAATTGCCAAGTGCCAAAATATGGAGACCACATGGCCAAAAATTCAGACTTAAATGTACTAAGTCCATGATTGCTATTTCTCTGATTATTCCCTTTTGTCTGAAATATGACAATGATGGAATTGGTATATATAAGTTTGGGATGTGGAGGGCAAAACAAAAGTTTAAAGGAGAAGGATGATCGATATGCAGTCTTCTACTCTAGTTTCAGCCTTTTTGCTATATTTGTGTACTCACTAATTCCAGTGAAAAGATTTCAGTAGGGAGCATCTTGGAGCAATTGACTTGAGACAGTATGGATTGTTAACTGAATGATTATATCAGACAAATCTAATCCTTCTTTGGGCAATGGGGGCAATAGACATACAAGGTGTAGTTATATCCTACATAGTCATTATATGCGTTTCAAAAATGCTCACTCCTTACAGTTAAAAACTGTAACTCCACAATTCCTGGTAAAGAATAGTAACAGCTTATCCTGAAAATATTGCTTTAGTCTAACGCATT
Organism: Protopterus annectens; assembly: GCF_019279795.1. Classification (NCBI taxonomy): domain Eukaryota; kingdom Metazoa; phylum Chordata; order Ceratodontiformes; family Protopteridae; genus Protopterus; species Protopterus annectens. The sequence goes on from NC_056749.1 coordinate 545,137,333, forward strand.
TTAAAAAGGAAAGATCAGTTTCAAGCACAAAATGTAGCAACTCCTTTCATTTCATCATCAAGCTAGAATATAAAAATGAATCTAATAAAAAAATAAATAAATGAAAACACACAAATACTCACTCAAAGTAGCAATTGAATAGTTATAGCTAAAGGAATTAAATAAACCAGTTAAAGAAAAGTATCATTGCTGAAAGTAAATGAATAATGGCCACAGTTATTGGCTATGTTGAGCAACAATTTAAAAAATAAAATTGTAGCTCAACATAATCACTTAAACCTGAGTTTACTTAATAGAGTGCTTTTTATATTTCCCCATTTGATGAGAATGTTATTTATTTGCTACAAGCATATTGTATATTGGAACTTAGCAGTAGGTAAGAATGACTGAAGTGGGGACGCAGTTGTCTCCACTTGTAAGATTTTTATATAGGATATTACAAAAATAAAGCTTTGCACAATGTAGAAATAAATCTTATTTCCCCTTGCCATTCACCTGTATAAGTCTCATAGGTTTATGGTTTGAGCTGGTAATATTGGTAGCCTGTACAGTCTTCATGACTTTCAGAACATTCACATTTTGATTATAGTTTTGGCCCTAAATTTATTTTTGTGTATATATATATTTTTTTTTTGATTTGCAAGTTACATGGAATGGAGAGCACAACTTCTCTTTATTTTATACAGAAGATGGACTAGAAGACCTACTTTAGTACACTGGAAAAGTGATTATGTAAAGCACATAAATTGTACACTGGAAAAGTGATTATGTATGGCATGCAAAGGCTGAAATATGAGACTCGGTTTATGTGCATTAAAGCATTGGTTCAGAATATCAGATATGTCCTATATAAACAGTAATACAGAGAGTAAAGAAAAAGAACAGGTGATTGTATGAAGCATGAATGTAAGTGACCAATTTTTTTCTTGAACAGTGAATCATGGAGAGAAAAGATATAAAACTCTTCTTTTTGACAGTCTGTGCATATAAAAAGTTCATTCTCAAAAATGTTTTTGGAAGAATGCTGGCTGTTTCTGCTTTTTGATCCGTGTTATCTTTTTTTACTTTTGCTCCTCATCGTGGACTGGGATTCATAAAGGATTACCATAATGTAAAAGCCTTAACCTGGAAGGTTTCTGCATCACAGTAAGCCTTTGTGATTCAGAGACTGCTCTCCTGCTGTGGTTTTCCCCTGCTGAGAACTGTAGTATGGGGAGCAGTGTCCCTGAACAGCTGCATGGTAATATGGCAGTCCGGGGGGGGGGGTACCTAAAGCTAGTTATCCATGTGTTATCTCCCAGAAATAATGGCATCAGCAGATAAACTCAGCAACTCAAGAGTTTTTTTTTCTTCTAAGATGAAAGAGCAAATGTTGTTTTTGATTAAATTTACCCATTCACTTCAGTGAAAGTAATTACAGTACAAACATGGACATCAAGAAATCCTCCACCTCTACAAGCTGCTTTCTATGGTAGACATGCCCTTGGCAGTATCCCATTTCTTCTTCTTGGCATGCAGTATCATATCTGTTGCAATTCACTGAACTGGTTTACATTCATTTAGCCGAATCACACAACATATTCTTAAAAAAACATCACCCGGAGTAATCGAATTATGAATTACCAATTATTCACAATGTCAAATGAAAGGAATCGCAATGATCAACATTTAAATATATTTTTTTTCTTTTTAAAACCAAACAAGCAAAGCACAGAAGCAAAAACATTAAACGTAATCATAACCTCGATTTTATATAAATGAATGGCAGGCTTCATTTGCTTAAATTAAATTCGGTAAAACACTGTTTGACATTTCAGTAATTCATTTAAGCGTTTTCGACCATTTAAAATATGTCATGCAATTCAACAAAATGAATGTAAATCCACTGAACCTGATGTATACTCCTGTTATGTCTACCCACAGCACTAATGTCTTATACCAAACCTCAACACAAGTGGTGTCACTGACAAAATGAACCACAGTAAAACTCAAACGTAGATTTAATAGTGTAAAGCAACACACCATAAAAACACTGCTTTTCGTCTCGAGTCACGAAACGTCATCCGACAAGTTACTTTAATAGAAAATACATTTAAATAGTACATATAAAAACAAGCCCTTGATTGGATGAAATACACCCTCCAGCTCCACCTTCAGTTCGTCATTAAAATTAAATGCCAATATAAACCTTATTAAAACCACGTCATTTTATATAGTCTTTTAAAATTAAATAAGAATATAAAACATTTATATTTATAACAATAGTGCACATTATGTTAATGGTGGTGTTAGAAATTTCCGTACACCTCTTGTCACAGTCTACCTAGCCAAACTTTTCAATTTCAGAATAACATAAGATAGATATAAGGTCATTTAGACTTGGATAATGGCAAGCATCCAAACAGAGCTGCCAAATTAGCTCTAATCTCTACCTCCTCTCACATTGGTAGGTACTAAATCGATCCCCTTAAATTTAAACTCGTGATGGGGGTGGTCCCTCATATGTTTAGCCAAGGCATTTTCAAGTTTGTTCCTACTTGTACAAAATTGGTATTCATAAACACGTTCCCGTAATTTTCTATTGGTCTTGCCGATATAGAAAACGGGACAGTAACTGCACTTGGCTAGATAAACCACTTGTTTAGTTTCTAATAACACCATTAACATCATGTTTGCTATTGTTATAAATATAAATGTTTTATATTCTTATTTAATTTTAAGACTATATAAAATGATGTGGTTTTAATAAGGTTTATATTGGCATTTAATGTTTATTGACTTGAATTGAAGGTGGAGTTGGAGGGCATATTTCATCCAGTCAAGGGCTTGTTTTTATGTGTAATATTTAAATGTATTTTCTATTGAAGTAACTTGTCTGAAGTTTCGTGACTCAATGGGATGAAAAGCAGTGTTTTTATGGTATGTTGCTTTACACTATTAAATCTACGTTTGAGTTTTACCGTGTTTCGTTTCGTCAGTGACACCACTTGTGTTCTTGTTTGTTGTTGGTTTCACCAGTTTGTGGATTTGTCTGTTCATGGCCACTGAAGTGTTTACGAGCACACCTTTACTACTGAGCCAAACGGAAGGGATTGGCAATTTAACAGCACTAATAGAGTGTCTTACACAAAAAATGGACACTTTTTATCAAGAAGATTTGACTCGTTATCGAACTCTAATCCTAATCTTGTAAAACCTGGACCTTCTGATACTTTTAGAGTGTCCCATCCCTCTGAAAATTCCACTAATGTTAATGAAAACAATGCGACTAACTTGAGTACCATAGTGGATGAAGCAAGAACAGCACTACCTGTAATGCCTACTGGTAATATGACCGAGATGAGTGGTGAACCTAATACCAGTGATACTGATGATACTTCTAGCCGAACAGTGAACAACAACTCACATGGGTTTATTGGGACCCTGGAGTTTGGTAGTTAGGTCGAAAGACCATTTGTGTTTGAGGATACAACGCAAGGACGTACACAAGAGTTCCTGACCAATGCGAACATTGACTTGGCTACAAAATTGCACCAATTTGACCAGAAGTTGGTCAAACTTAGGAAATTGAAATTGGAAATTGCATATTTTCATGAGTGCATACGACTTAAGGCCTTGGGTCTTGGCAATGCCCAACGGGACTTGTTGAAGGTTCCCCGTTTCACAGTGATTTGGTTAAAATGTTTGACCGGCATGGGTTAGAACTGCTCTAACTCATGTGTAAACACCACCAGGACACTGTGAATATCTTGATTGAAGAAATGGGGTCGATGGATAGTGACATCAAAACTGACTGTGACTTTCAGAGGTACCGGTTTGACTATGAAAGGGTCTATACCAGTATCAACCAATATGTATTAAAATTAAAAGCAACTAAGGGTAAAAAACTTAACTGGGACCTCAAGGACTACAGCCAGGGGTAAAAAACTTAACTGGGACCTCAAGGACTACAGCCAGGGGGGTGGCTTATCCCAAACCACCTTCATCCCAGGGTAACCACTTGACTGGGTCCGAGAAGAGTATGGGTGATACCATTGCTACCAAGCCAGTGATGGAACAGCCTTTACCTACTGATGACCACAGGGTAACAACGTCGAATGTGGTGAGGAGAAGTGAACGTATTAGTTCTAAGAACACTAAAAATACATCAGATGCACTGACAAATACCAGGAATGGGACAAATTTTCAGAACAGGGCATTCGGTCACACCCCTGGCCAGGGTTGGAAGAAACGGAACAAGAGCAGGAATCGGAGGCCCTAACTCCTGTATCGTTGATTGGTGATGCAACTGGGCCCTCGAAATGTAAGTTAATTTTGAATTCCAGCATGGATTTTAAAATATTTAACTACGAGGTCAACATTGCACCTGAACTAGCTGACCTACTATCAGAGGTTTACCTTTGTACCTTCTTCCCGATGGGATGTTGCTAAGACTATTATTGACCTTAAGACCTTTGTTAGGAACTTGAACCTTAACGTTTTGTTAGGTGACAGAACTAGTTTTAAAGGTGACTTTTACATTTCAAGTGTGTATAACCCTCCTTTACACCCTGGTTTGTTATTATATGAACAGATGTGCGAACTTGCTATTCGTAATTTATTACAACAGAAAGCTCAATTTAATTCTTTTGGTTTCAGTCTTACTAAGGATGAGAAAAACATGCTTAAATATTTGAAAGAAGCCCCAGTAAGAATCATGCAACCCAACAAGGGAGGAGGTTTGGTCATCATGGGTAAGGGAGATTACATTGGCGGGATGACAAGAATTATTTCAAAAGAATCCTATGTGGAAGTTTCTAGAAATGAAATGAATGTTGCTTACACAAGGGTCAAGTCATGTATTAATGACATGTTTATTGATTCTAGAATTGGCATTAATTTATATAATTACTTGATCATGCCTGCCCCGAGGATTCCGATTTATTTGGTATCCCAAAAATTCATAAGAACTTACAAGACCCCCTGATGCGCCCCCTTGTTGACGCAAGGAATAGCATAACGTATGCATGCGCTAAGGTTGCAGACCAGTTTATGAAGAAATATATTGCAGCTGAAAACCAAATTTGTAGGGATTCTTGGTCCTTTTTGGACAAAATAAGTAAATTGGATTTCTGTGATAACTTTTTTAACAGTGGATGTTCAAGATCTTTATTCCTCTATACTGCACACTGAAGGCATTGAGTGGGCATTGTCAACAATGTGCACTAACGGAGCCACACGTGAGGAATTGGATCTAGTGGGGGAATTATTGGACATCATCTTATCATACAATTTTGTGACATTTAACAAGTTTTTTCTCCAAAAGGTTGGTGTAGCAATGGGGTCCCCTTGTGAGGCCAGCTTCGCTAACCTAATGATGGCATATTGGGAGAAGCAATTTGTGTTAACTAATAACACTAACAGTGTATCCAAAAATATTTGTTATACACTATTTTTGGATGACATTTTTATTTTGTTTAAAGGTGATGTAACGAAAGCAGAAGAAATGATAACATATTTTTAACTCCACCACAACGTTTCTCCAATTTACTTTTTCTTTTTCCATGAAGAGAATAGCGTATTTTGATGTGGACTTGGGTAAAGACAACATTAATGGTTGCTATATTTCAAAGATTTTTAGGAAGGAGACCTACTCTAATGCCTTCCTTCATTTTTCAAGTTGCCATCCCCTCACACATAAAAGATCAGTTATTAAAGGACAATTGGTCAGAGCAGCTCGCATGACCTCCAGAGGGGAAGACTTACTGGTTGAAAGTGAATTGTTAAAAAAAGTATGTTTATTAAAAGAGGATATCCTCCCAGGATGGTACTGGAACTGATAAAGGAGGTGCATAACAAGAGGGACATTGGCTTTTATAAGCTGATTTTGGATAATGACTACACTAATCGACCCTTATTTATTGCACAGAATACTACACCTATAATGTACAACTTTATTTGCACATTTAGTTTTGATGCCCCCAGTATTAGGGCCATTATATTAAAGAACTGGAGAATACTAACTAATGACAGGGTTGAGGGAGAAACTATTAGTTGAAACTAAAATTGTCTACAGAAGGGGTGCCAACCTTAAGCAAATTTTGGAAGGGGATAATAAACTATTTACTGCCAGAAAGGGCATGTTTAAATGCAACATGTTTGATTTTTGTAAATTTATGGAAACGGGGTCCTCCTTCACATTAGGTGGTAAAAAATATGACATCAGTTATAAAATAGATTGTCAAACTAAACAAGTGGTTTATCTAGCCAAGTGCAGTTACTGTCCCGTTTTCTATATCAGCAAGACCGACAGAAAATTACGGGAACGTATTTATGAACACCAATATTGTATAAGTAATAAATTTGAAAATGCCTTGGCTAAACATAGGGACCACCCCCACCATGAGTTTAAATTTAAGGAGATCGATTTAGTACCTGCCAATGTGAGAGGAGGTCCAGATTCACTGGTTTTGGAGAGATTAGAACTAATTTGGCAGCTCTGTTTGGATGCTTGCCATTATCCAGGTCTAAATGATTTTATATCTATCTTGTGTATTTTGAAATTGAAAAGTTTGGCTAGGTAGATTGTGACAAGAGGTGTACGGAAATTTCTAATAACACCATTAACACCATGTTTACTATTGTTATAAATATAAGTGTTTTATATTCTTATTTAATTTTAAAAGACTATATAAAATTACATGGTTTTAATAAGATTTATATTGGCATTTAATGTTTAGTGACTTGAACTGAAGGTGGAGCTGGAGGGTGTATTTCGTCCAATCAAGGGCTTGTTTTTACGTATACTATTTAAATGCATTTTCTATTGAAGTAACTTGTTTGATGAAGTTTCATGACTCAAATGGACGAAAAGCAGTGTTTTTATGGTGTGTTGCTTTACACTATTAAATCTACGTTTGGGTTTTACCGTGTTTCGTTTCATCAGTGGCACCACTTGTGTTCTGGTTTGTTGTTGGTTTCACCAGTTTGTGGATTTGTCTGTACCAAACCTCACTATACTTCCTCATAAAAAGATTCTTTGTAACATTTAGCCAGGATGCATGTGCATGCCACATATTTGCAGAGGGTCTGAAGTAACACCTTAGTCTTCTGGGTGGGGAACATTTCCAGATGTTGCTTCCCTCATTGTCCCAAGACAGGACACACATGTTGGCTAATGTGTGCGTGGCTGTACCTGGTTATCTCGTATGACTTTACGCTGCCCCAACCCCATAACCCTTTCACCTGTCCTCTTTCTAAAACAAACTGAAGCTATGATTTTGCTATCATGACACCCCCACAGGCATCAGCATATTGAAACTTTGTAATACACAGTACACTCTAGCTCCCCCCCCCACAGTATCCATTGTCAAGTCTCAACAAGTGTTGAAGAATCATTTTGTCCTATATGGCATGTCCTGCCTTGTGTGTTTCAACTGATGTGCCCCAACCCCTCTTCCTGGCATTACAGTGTCATGGCATTATGATGTGTTCCCAAACCCACATAAACCAGTTCCTCTATGCACTCACTGATGTCATCAACCATGAATGTTAAGTACAATGCATGCAGGGTTACATTAGCAGGTGACTTTGTTTCATTCATTAGGCTTATTATGCCTGTTTTAGTCCAGTGTCCTAAATACAGCAAACTCCTGATTGACAGTTGTTTGTATTTGTGCTGTGCCTTGTGATGCAGCAATGCTGTTTTATATTGTGCTTATTTTGGCCTGCATTGTACTAGTATGGCAGCTATAATTTAGCTCATCTGCCTGAATTGTTCCCATAACACACTGCACTACCATCACCAAATGGAACTACCCTGCTTATCGCTGGGCAGCGCACTATATGCACAAGCACCACATCTGTGAATCTCATAGCATTGCTATGGAGCCTTTTTGTAGCTCAGCATTGCTGAGCAGTGGTGCACATCCTGAGGTGTTCAAATGTACATTGGTAAACAGTGGGCTAATATGTTTCTCCTTTAGCGGCTCTGTCAGAGTGATCATGCCAGCTGCAGGTGTGGGAAGCAGCAGGGTCCCTGTGTTATGCCCGAGTGGAGATAGAGTTTATTTTTCCTCCATGGGGAATTTTCAGAAGCACCCAGTATAATGACCCATTTACAGTATTGATGCTCGTCTACCCTCACCCATTCTGGTGGACAGTGCAGGCATCGCCATGACCTTCTTAGCCAGTGTGAAGCAAAGGTTAGGGGCCGACAGACACTTTTACTATTCACACATTTTTCCCTTGCCTATTTATAGGTCCACAAGTGTATTAAGTTTTTCATACTCTTACAGTATGTGTGACACAGAGAGAAAACATGAAAGACTGCCAAAAAAGGCAAGAGCCAGTGGCAGGGTGCATATGCCATGCACTACTGTACTGTAAGCTTTATCAGTATGTGTAAAATAGATGTGTGCTGTTTTGTTATCTTTATTTTCTCTTCCTTCTGCAGATCCAATTGTAGCCATGACAGAGAATTGGAAGCACCTTGCCTGTACTAGTCCATGCCTCTGGTGCTGGGTTATCAGTGGTCACCAGACCTGCTTCTTAACAGCGAATGGCGGTCACAATTCTGAAAGTGAACTGGAGAATTCAATAGTGGCCTCTGTGGCAACTACTATGGAGGGGATATGAGGCTGCTTTTCTGATATTGGCCCATAGGGGTCCCATGTTGTCACCCAGTGCCAGCTACATAGATTGCAGACATCTGAGGCATGCCAATAGCTGGATGCCCACTTCATGTCTGGGGTGCACCTCCTAGTATGGCTGATTGTGTCACACATTTGGCAAGTCCTGATGTTTGTACCACAAGAGGCATGGCTTGTACATGACACCAACCATGGCAATGACTAATGCATGTGATGCTTGGGCTCTGAGTTGATGTGACATGCACCATATGCCCTGCCCTGTCCCCATCCCTGTTATTTTTTGTTACTCCTTATACAATATGTTTTGTCCAGCTGTCTGTATGCATCCACTATTGTCCCCACCTTTTTAGTTTTGCTCTCTGTACACTTCATATGATGGGTCCGCCACCTGCATTCTTGTGGCTCATTTGTTCCATGGGATGTGAGCAGGGTTTCCCCAGGCTAGATGAGAGCCCTACAGCTCACTCATTCTTGCCCAAGTAGATCTATCAGTCCATCTGTTCCCTGGCTGCAAGTGTTGGGCGGTGGAGAGAGGACCTGCTTGCTAGTGCTATGGAATGGCCTACCCATCTCTTGGTGCTGCACTCCTCCCTCCCTTTTGGCAGCTCTCTGAATTCTGTGCAAGCTGTCTGCCACAGTGAATTTGTCTATGCATGCTGAATTCTCTGGTATCCTGGATATGCACCGTAGCAGCATCTGTTGATAGTCTTATGCTCCATGGATTCAACATCCAGTGCTCCCAGTTGGGGTTACTCAACTAGCAAGCCAGAACTACCCGACTTCCCCCAAGATAGGCACGCCAGCATAAGCCACTCATTCCCGTCCTGCCCACCAGCTCTATCTTGCACCAATGTCACTAATGAGGTGAGGTTGTCTGGGCAGTAGTATAGGACTTTCTCCCTTTTTGCCACCGGAACTGGTCATTGTCCCCATCTTTTGTCAATACCACCCAGTAGCAAATGAAGTGTACCTTGGAGCTCTGGATGGTTCTCAATCCATGCCCCTCCCAGATGCATGCACGTACACATGCACACAGTATAAGCCACTGCAGAAGTAGTTTCACACTGATTTTAACAAAATATATTGTGTAATGCTACTACTGCCATGCCAGATTAAGCAACAGTATGGGTAAGCCACTTTTATCTACAGATGGTCTCTATGCCCATTAATTATGTTCACTTAACTGACTGTGTTTACCTCAAGACCGTCTGATTGTGGTAAAAATAAATAATAGTCACAGTAATGTACTTCAAGCTTATTTCATAAAAACACACAGTAATTGGTGTAAAGTAGCCCACCTTGCATCACATACATGCATTTATGCACACTAGTCCTGCAAAAGCAATTTAGTGACTGTCAAAACTGAGCAAATGCCAAGAGGCACAGTTGTCTTCCTAAACTGAGAGCCCCAGCAGTTATAGCTACTTTGCCTGTGTACATCATAGATCCCCAAAAGTTGCTTCACACAAGTCTCACTAGTCCTGCAAAGTGAGAATAATGAGCAAACAACATCTGACATTGAGGCAAAATCAGGGATGTAATACAAAAACAGGATCAGCTGACAGGTGTGAGTTGCTGCTGATGAAAACCTACACATACCTCTCAGCTTCCATGCTTAATAATCAGCGACAAGATCAGTGAAGTGACAGAGTACAGCATTTGAAAGTTAATAGAACAGCAGGTTTTGCATTAATATGCTTTTTCTGATCTTCAAGAAGTATGTCAGCAGGAAACAGGTTTGTATTAATATGTATTTTCTGAACAATAAGAGACATGAAACACTAATGTCTGACATTACTGACTGCAATTCTCAGTGACGTATCAGGAAGTTAAAAAATACAAGGGAATGGGCAAAAATATGAGAGAAAATCAAGGACAGTAGAGAATGAGTGTAGTTAGGCGTACTCAAGTAAGTAAATTTTTTAGGTTCATAGATCTGTACTAGGCTAACTGCCCTTGGGAGCCATTTTAAGCCTAGCCAATTACCACTTGAAAATCAAACCCTGCACCATATCTCTGAAAGGCAAACACCTTAACCATTATGCTGTATGCAGATATTGAGAATATTTTGGAAACTTTAACACTTAGAAAGCACACAATGTTTAGAACTGTGTAAACAAAATATTTATGGTATAGAAGTATATAAAGAATGTATGAAAGGAAATCACCTCTAAAACTAGTTTTTTTTTATAGGTACAAATGGTAACAGTTGAAAGTCAGGTGTCTCCCTTCCTTTATGGCTGGCGATAGCATTTTGAGGGTTGAGCACATATTCAAAATGATAGGTGGGTGGTGGAATCAACATCATTAGGTTTGAGTACAACATGTCAGTATCTGGCTATACCCTGGTAGAGATGCATAGTCCTTACATACCCTGTCAAGAAACACAGTGATCCTGCTAGCTGTACACTTCTGACCAATATCTGGTTGCCTGCAAGGATTAAACAAAAACACTTCTTACTTTTACCTCACATTATTGCATCTTGATCTACCACGAGTCTGACTACCCAGTAATCCATTATTTCTTTTAAACTAATGGGCTTTCTGTGCTGTTGCTCCAATGCATCATGGGGCAGCATTGAGCTGAAAGCTGCAGCTGGTTTAAAATGGCTGCTGTGGGTAATTTATTTAATTATTTTTTAGTGTAACGATGCATTTCTGTGCACTAGAAAAGAAAGAACCCCTGGCTGAATAGTAACTCCGGTTTATGTGCAAATGGGAGGCACAGTGAGATGTACTCACTGTGAAGTGTTATTTAATTCTATTTTTATTTAATTGCAGATAAGTATTTTTTGTTACAGGATGTTACGTTTAGCATACTAACTAGCTAAAATGTGCTATTCTTTGTGATGAACATAACTAAACAAAACTTTACTCTCTTGCCCAAATCAGCCCTATTATAGTCTCCAACTGAAATGATGCCTTTTTGCTTGTTATTGCATTTTATGTTTGTGTTTCCCTGTAACCTTTCCCCCTCCCTCTGTCCATCTCGCATCCATTCTTCACTACTATCCCCAGATACCCTACTTTTATTTCTTCGTCCCATGGATATGATGAACTGGGTTGGCACTGTGACATGTTGATCCTCTTTGGACTGTCTACAGTTGAGCTTGTGACTGATGAGTTACTTCATTTTGTGTTTCAAGCATGCTTCCTGTTATGTTGACCCCTCCAATCACATGCACTTTGATAGCACAGCTATTCAGATGAGCTTATCTAATGCTATTGTTCCTTTAAAGCAAGCTATCCCAATTTACTGTGCATTCTTTTTCATCAGCTACCCTGATTTAGAGTTGTACATCTGAGGACTACATCATGCTAGGGGAACCTTCATATGTAGCACTGTGCAATTCTAAATGACTTGTCTATGAATCTCAGCTCTAGACTCAGAAGAAAATGTACTGAGTAAATGGGAAAGTACTGCATATACATATACATATTCCTAGCTCTTAGAATGCCATTTTTTTACTGTTTTTAAGGTTCAAATCATGACTTTGAGCAAAAAAAAAAAATCAGGCTATGTGCCTTATTTGTTTATTTTGGTCTGATAATTGGGTAGGTAGTCTAACACTACAAGATCCTTCTTCAGACTACGTAAGCAGTTTGACTCAAAATGCAAATACAAAATAAAAGCATGAATACAGGAAAGAATAGCCAGATGTATGCACTTTATTTGGGCTACAGCATTACACAACTGTGCTGGCCATTAGCTTAGAGGACTAAACCTCAGAGCTGTCAGTGAGCTGCTTTCAGTGCCCAGGGATCAGGGTTTTATTCCTGCCACTTTTGTTTGCCTACTGTGCATACCTCTCAACCATTTAGCACAAGAAATCTGGACAAAGCCTGAAATAATGGGAAGCACGGGCCCATAAATAGGGGCAGATTTTAAATATTGCTCTTATAAACTTAGAAAGCTGCTAGAAACTCACATATATGTCTCTTTATTTAGTGACTTCAGTTCTCATTGATTTGCCAGAAAACCACAAATTTTATGAGGAATGGATCAAAATATAAGGCAAACGTCTGGGCAGTTGAGAGGTATGCTAATGTGTGACATTGAGTAAGTCACTTAACCAGTCAGTGCTCTTGGTTCTACTGTTTAGATTTTTGCCTAATTTTTTGGTCTGTTTTTCATAACATTTGCAGCTTTCTAGCAAATTATTCAGGATTGCAGTCACTAAATAATAATAGACCTCATACCCTTCAGAAAATGCATGCTAATGCAAAACTAGTTCTAGCAATTTTCTAAGTTTATAATAGCAGCATTTAAAATCTGTTACTGATTTTGGTCCTTTGTACTTCCATTATTTTTGGCTTGGTCCAGATTTCTTGAACAGAGATGCTAAAACATATTCCTCCAAGACATCCCAGAAAGGGTTTTGTTGTATACAGTAGGCTTACCTGGTTGATGTTTCATAAATAAAAGTAGAAAATAAAAGAATGGTAGAGAATAATATAACAGCAGTAGAGCAAGATAGTACAAAGCTGTAGAGCACTGTACAGTGAAAGTACACCACCAGCTTCCACCTGGAATCAGAAACTTACAAATTCAACTTTATTGAGGTACTTTTTGAAAGCACTGATAACAATAATAATAAAACAAAATTTAAAATACATACAGTAGATATAAAAAGTGTACACACCACTGTTAAAATGCCAGTTTTTTGTGATATAAAAAATGAGACCACAATAAATAATTTCAAAACTTTTCCCACCTTTAATGTGACCTATAACCTGTACAATTCAATTGAAAAACAAATCTGTTAGGGGAAAAATATAAAAAAATAATAAACGTACAATACTCTGGTTGCATAAGTGTGCACACCCTTAAACTAATACATTGTTGCGTGCGCACACCCTTAAACTAATACTTTGTTGAATCACCTTTTGATTTAATTACAGCATTCAGTCTTCTTTGGTAGGAGTCTATCAGCCTGGCACATCTTGACTTGGCAATATTTGTCCACTCTTCTTTGCAAAAGTGCTTCAAATCTGTTAGATTGTGAGGGTATCTCTTGTGCACAGCCCTCTTCAGGTCACCCCACAGATTTTCTATTGGATTTATGTCTAGGCTGTGGCTGGGCCATTCCAAAACTTTCATTTTCTTCTGGTGAAGTCATTCTTTTGTTGATATGGATGTATGCTTGGGATCATTGTCATGTTGAAAGGTGAAATTCCTCTTCACCTTCAGCTTTCTAGCAGATGCCTGAAGGTTTTGGTCCAAAAGTAACTGGTATTTGGAACTGTTCATAATTCCTTCCAC
>NC_056749.1:545156225-545172454 GCF_019279795.1 Protopterus annectens
GTGGTAGAGGAAGATATTTCAGTAACAGATGTGACCTGAGAGGCAGAGGAGGATTGCAGATTTCATAGTCCCTTTGCTGAAATGCCTTTTCAGTGCCTCTGAAGGGTTGACTACTGCTGCACTCTGTAGGCAGTTGGGGGCACTTTCCTTTGCATCCACAAGCCTGGCAAAACATGACTACAGATTTCTGAGTCCTAAACATCATTTCCTGTGGCTATTCTATACCATTTCCCTTCCTCCCAAGTAACTTCCTGACGTTTCACCCAGTCAGTGGGAGTTTGTAGCAGCAGAGATCTCCAGACTTCTCAAAAGAGTCATCCAACCAGTCCCTGAAGCCCAAGTAGAATTTGGCGTTTAAGGTTCTTTTTAGTACCAAAGAAAACTGGGGACCTCTGACTCATTCTGGATTGGAGCCGTCTGAATCAATACACAACACAAAGATCTGTCTGGTCACACTTCAGTACATTTTACCTCTGCTGAGGAAGGATGATTGGATGTGGCCCATAGATCTCAAGGATGCTTACCATCATTTCACGGTAGATGAGCATTCAAGGAGATTTCTCCACTTCCATCTGGTAGCCAAATCATTACGTATTCAGAGCCATGCCATTCTGTTTTCTTCACAGACCCAAGGGTTTTTATCTAGGTAATGGCATTGGTGACAGCCTACCTCTGCCTGTGCAGGATTCATGTCTTCCCATACTTTGATGAATGGCTCCTGACAGTTGCATATTAGCTATTCATTGGGACCTTCTGTTCCAGCTGTTGCAAGACATAGGCATCGCAATCAGTTTCACCAAAAGTCATCTTACTCATCTTACTCCTACTCAGCAGATAGAATTTATCAGATGCTTGCAGATCACCTGACTTCCTAACTCCAAGGTTCTGTCCTTCACAGCCACTCAGGTTCTTCACCATCCCTCTGACAAATTTTATGTCTTTTGGGTCTGATGGCTTCCACAATCTTCATGGTTCCCTTTGCTAAATTTTAAATAACAGTGCTTCAGTGGACTCTAGCAGTGTAATGGTCCCAATTTTATAATCCACTACATGCCAAGATTTGGCTTACCCAAATTTTCAGGACATCCTGGTGGTTAATGTCTCAATCAGTAGTACACGGATGTCTTTTCCCTACAGACACTGCTGTGGCAATAGTGACGATGGACACAAACTTTCCACTGTGGGGGTTGGGCATTTCGAAGGGAAGATGGTCCAGGGCACTTAGTCATACACAGAAGCCAATCTTCACATCAGTGCCCTGGGGTTGAGGGCAGTCCTCCTAGTGTTGCAAGCCTTTCAGGATGTCCTCCCCAGGGAAGTGATGTATGTACAGATGGACAATGTCAGTGGTTTGTACATCATTAAACAGGGAGGAACTCACTCTTATTCCCTGTGTTGAGAAGCCATGATAGTTTGGCAATGGGTGAAGTCTTCTTAGTGCTTTCTAATAGCAATGCATATCCCAGGGTTGTCCACTGTACTGGTGGACAAGTTGAGCAGGTCTATCTTGATGCCTCACAAGTGGTCCCTCAATCCAGCAGTGACGATATTGATTTTCTGTCATTAGGGGCAGCCTTGCTGTGATCCGTTTGCTTCCTGCCTAAGCAACAAATGCAGCAGTTACTTTTCCCTGATCTCACAGTGGGGACAGTCACCCATTGATCCTCTAGTTCGCAACTGGGCCCCCAGGTCTCCTCTATATTTTTCCTCCCTTGCCATTGATGAACATGTTCATACAGAAAGTGAGAATGTGCAAGGCCAAGGTGATCCTCATTACCCATTTCTGGCCTCAACAAACATGGTTTCCCTTCCTTTGGCCTCTGATAGTTCATCCTCTGTTGATGGTAGACCACTATCCATATCTCCTAACGCATCCATCTGTACTGTCTCCTCTGGACCAGAAAGCCATGAAATTAGCCATTTGGTTCCTCCAGTTCTAACATTAACCAGAGTCACCAGGCTTTCCTTCTTTGGTTGTGTGGATCATTTCAGCATCTCAGAAGCAGGCCACTACAAAAATATACCATAGCAAGGGGAAGATATTTTTTATTTAGGCCATGGCCAAAGGTTTGTCCCCTTCCCTGTCCCTATTCATTCCAGTTTAGAATTATTGTTGGAACTTTTCCACAATGGCTCCTGCTATTCAAATATCTAAGTGCAAATGGTAGCAATTTCTAGTTTCCACATTGGCTAGAATTATAATTCTATAGCTTCCTTAAAAAATTCTGAAGCCTTTTTAAAAGGAACTTTTCTCCTAAGACCTCCTATCAGAGATCCAGTATCTCCATGGGATGTTACCATGATGTTATATGCACTGATTCACACACCCTTTGAACCAGCAGCATCAGTTGATTTAACATTCCTATCCTGGAAAACAGTTTTTCTGGTGGCTGCTACTTCAGCCAGATGAATTTTTGACATGTAAGCACTTTCATGCAAACCTCTATATTTGGTCTTTCACAAAGACATGTTTTTCTTAAGGACTAATGCATGTTACCTTCCTGTGGTGGCATCTGAAAGTAATTTGAATCAGTCAATACATTTACTAGTCTTTTCTAAGATTTTTAAGCAAAGGTGAATACACACTTCATATGCTGGATGTTCATCATCACCTGAGATTCTACCCTCATAGGATCAAACCCTTTAGAAAATCAGACGAGTTATTTGTGCCATTCTCAAAGCCCAAGTTAGGCAAAGCAGTGGCTAAAGTGAATCTGCCTAGATGGCTATCTGAATGCCTTTCCTTTGTTTACAATAAAATGAGCTTGTCTTTACAACCTAAACCTGAGGCTCATTCCACAAGGGTAGTGGCCACCTCAGCAGCCTTTTCCAGTAGACTACCTATTGATATTTGTGTAGCAGGTACTCTGTCAACAGTTCATACATTCGTATCTCATTATAAGTTGGATGAACAATCTAGATCACAATCCTTCTTTGGCTCCACAGTCTTCAAAAATATCCTTCCTTCAAACCACCGTATGCTTGGGAACCTGTCCCACTGTTGAATCAGATGAAAATAGACAACATTGGATAGGAAAGTTATGTACTTACCATAACGTAGATTCATGTTGTCTGATTCCTGTCCATTTCAACATCCCTCACCCCTGCCCCCTTCCCAATTATCACAAATAGGATTCTGATGACTGGGTCGACTTTGGTATTTCCTGTATATGAACAGTCCTTACTGTCAGTTTCCCATAGCCTCAATATTTTTTGTGTTATGCATTCTGGAGTTAGTTTTGAAGAGAATTTATATGATTTCATTGATTTGCATATTGGTATAATACTTAAGGGGGGGCAAACTTGATCTGAAGTACTGAAGTGGAGTTCAGGGAATTATGGGTAGTGGAGGAGTCAGAGTCCTGGAACCAAAGAGCTTCAGGATGGGTGCCAAGGTCGGAACCGGACAAAAATCAGACAACACGGATCTGTCATTATGGCAACAACATAAGTTCCATTTTTTTTTTTTTTTAACAGGATCATTCTTTTGTCTGCCTGCAGTCAAAATGGCTGTTGTATTTAATTACTTTTTTGTTGATTGTGGGTTTACCATCCAGATGTATTTAGGGTGTTTTTCATTGCTGCTTTCAAGAATCAGTGGTCTTTTCAATCTTAGATTCTTTGACTTTGTCCTGACACTGAACCAACTTTTTTATGGTCCAAAATGCTATGCATTGTTATTGCTGTGGGGGAATACTTTGCAGGCTGAGATATGGCTTTTCCAACCTTGCTTTGTCTTATGTTGGATTGTGAGCTGCTGTGTTGTGGTTCATGCCACTGATCTAGGTTCTCGGTTTATCCCCTAGTTGTAGCTGTGTAGTTCACACATTGCTGATTTGCTTATTTAGACATTGGTGACAATTTTATTACTTGGGGAACTGAAATTACTTTAGGGATGCAGTCACAATCACTTTGACACACTTAATGGGTTTATAGAGATTTTGATTAGAATTCTGATGAGTACCTTTGTGTTTTTGTCATTTACTGTTAGTGTAAGTGATGTCACTTCATTTTGTTCTCTCTGGGGATAATGGTGGGAATGCAAGGAAACATTCCAGAATGCTGACAGCAGCAGAACATCCAGGAATACTTACAAAGTGCTTCCTTGTTTTCCTTGCACATAATTAGAACTAGAAAAGTTTAACCTATTGCACACTTCCCTTAGTGATTTAATGCAGTAATAACATACCTCTCAACTGCCTGAGTTTCAGGGGCATTGCTGTTTTGAGTCAAAATGTTAACTCTGTCCTTTTTAATCCCTCCTAAAACTGATGACCTTTGGAGAGTAGGTAGTTAATTATACTTAATAAATAATGATTATTAGAGTTATACATTTCTTTAATTTCAGTAAATATGTATTAATTTACATTATATTATTCTTTTCATATCTCAGGTTAATAGTACTAATATTTTAAAGGTGTCCCTGATTATCTCCAATTATTTTTGGATTTGTCCCTGATTCTCGAGATTGGCCCCTGATTTATTGACAGCTGTGAATACAAAATAAATAAATTCACCTTTCAGCTGTCCTAAATGGCCTGGATGTGCCTTATTCTGACTCCGAATTAAATTCTGTCAGTCAACTCCTCATAAATATTGCTAACAGTTAAAAATATGGTTGGGCAACGTACTGAATAAATAACGACATAATTATAGGGTAGCCTATACCTCAGTAAAAAGTTAATCGATAACCCTATTAATTTTCACTATATCACAGTAATAATGTTAATATGTAATAAGTAATCCGGATTGTCTTGATTATTTCTACCTTGCCTGATTCTGGTCAGACATGTTCTAAATTCAGCTGTGAGCATTAAAGTAATTTTATACAGAACCATATTTAAGTAACTTGCAATACTAATAAGGACCATTACAGCATTTTTAAGGTATAAAGCATCATGTCAGTTTTTTGAAGGATATGATTGGCAAACATGCATGCAGTCAGTTTCTTATGAACCTTCAGAGCATGAATCATGTTTAAACCTTTTGTTTACCCCTTCATAAAGGTTTAATATGGCAAGAAAAGGGTATACCCAGATTGATGCAAGCTGTTCACACTAAATTCAGATAATTCATCTCGGGAGGAGATTATTTTAACAAATAGGCTAATATTATTAAAGAATGAATCCCATAATTATGTATTTTAATTTAATTAGCGATATTTAGGTCCTTTATTGGGGGAGAATTATGAGCACTGTCCTCACGCATATTACAGTGAACTGTTATTTAAGAGATTTTAGATTAGTTTCATCTGATAAAAAAAAAAAAAAAATTACTTTATCATAGTTGATTAAGCCCTCAATCACCCTTATTTTTACAGGTTCTTCTTCTCTGCAGGTCCTGAAAAATAGCAGCGCTTAACAATGGAAGCTGAAGATCTTTTATCAGAACTGGAAGCTGCCCATGACCAAGACAGACCATTGTATAATAAGAAAAGACTTCGACCTGTTGTCAGAGGTGACCAGTCGACAGCTGAAATGCCTGGGAAGAGGTCCCCAATCCAGTGAACTCCATCAGTGAAACTCAAATGCAGACATCAGAATGCACTCCAATATTAGGGACATTTCCTATTCTGATAATCAAACCATCGTACAAGCTTTAGTTAAAAGATCTTCAAAGTCCAGATTGGTACACTGAGTTTTAAAATTACTGGTCTTGTTAAGTTTACAGATCAGTTTGAACTTTACAGTTCATCGCATTCCAGGGAAGTAGAGTGGCATAGCCGATAGTTTCTCCTGCTTTCAGATCTTCAGATTTTGTCAGGTGGTAGCAGAAGAGCTTCAGTCTGGGATTCATCCAGACATTTGGCTGATTGTAGACAAATAACCATTGTCCTTCTATTCACATCTTGGGCTTTGAATCAAGAAATCCTATTCCTCATCACTGCAAGCATTTTTTTTTTTTTTTTTTTTTGAGGGATTGCCTAAGCACACCCATCATTGTTTCCAGTCTTGATTCTCTTTTTAATACAGAGGTGCACTTAGGTTGGTTAGCTCATTCCTTAGGGCTCCCTGCATCACTAATTACTGGTTAGTCATCAGAGTGATCGGAAGATGGGAAAACATTAAAGGATTAATTCAAGTTCCTAGGAAAATTATAGGCAACCACCTTTTTGGATCCAAATGCTAGGAGTCTTAACATGAAACTGCACTCATTGCATGCATTCCTCACCCTGGAAGATGCTGACATTTGTGCAGTCACTGAAACCTGGTTCAAAGCTGCGGAGAGCACCCCAACCTTACCAGGTTACTTGTTCTACCATACTTTCAGACCCCAAACAGAGGGTTACAAAACCAAAGCAGGTGGAGTTTCAATATTTATCAAAGACATACAGACCTCCAGGCTGGTCAAACAGTATGGCACACAGGAGACATTCCAGATGCAGTTAACTATTGACAAAACAATTATTCATATCATAGCTAGCTACAGACCCCCAGCCATGACTCCAGATGCCCTCTCCACCTATCTGGACTTGCTTGAATCCATCAAGATTCAACCCTCTACCCTGATCTCGGGTGACTTTAACTTCCCAGCCATTTAGTGGAAGACCTATTCTAGCTCACACATGAACACCCAGAGATTCCTCAACTTTGTCAGTGCCAGTGCACTGGATCAGCTAGTCGACACCCCCACAAGAGGTGAAATTATCCTGGACTTGTTACTAACCAACATGAGTAGCCACTGCAGCACCTCTACAGTGTCATTCTCCTTGGTAAGATCCGACCATAAAGCAAGCTCTTTCGAAGTCACCATCTGTCCTGACTCCCCCCCCCCCCCCCCTTGCCAGGGTCAAACAAAAAAACTTTTCCAAAGCTGACTACAACCTCCTGAGAGCAGGTATAAGCAGCTTCACTGCAGTTG
The DNA here is from genome assembly GCF_019279795.1 of Protopterus annectens. Taxonomy (NCBI): domain Eukaryota; kingdom Metazoa; phylum Chordata; order Ceratodontiformes; family Protopteridae; genus Protopterus; species Protopterus annectens. The sequence continues at coordinate 545,163,087 of NC_056749.1, forward strand.
AATCAAGCACTTATGTCCAAGCCTACACCAAAAAAACTATATGAGCACCTATATAGCTGCAGGGACTCAGCAATACCTGACAGGACCAACTCATCTTCCTCAAGGAAGAGTAAACCTGTCTGGTGGACAGCAACAATAAACAGACTCAGAAAAAATTGCTGTCCAGGACCAAGAAAGGAGTAGGAGCCAAGTTGGAAGCAATTTCTCTCTTGTCTGAGCAAGCAAGTAAGGTCACTGGTGGAATCCTCTAAGGCTAAGTTTGAGTCCAAGTTGGCTGCATCCACCAAGAACAATCACAAGGCCTTCTTTGCATACGTATGCAATCTCAAAGGTAATTCCCAGATCTGCTCTGAATTGGTGGTCAAGAATGCCACATACACAAATGCCATAGATATAGCCAACCTGCTGGCAAACAAGTTCAGTGAAAAATTCACCCTCCTGTCCCCCCTCATCACCAAGGAGCAGGTTATTAATGCCCTCTCAAAGGCAAAAAATACAGCCTCCATGGGACCCGACAACATCCCTGGCTGTGTCCTACATGAACTCAGGCAACCGCTCTCAACACCACTTGGGTCCCTATTCAGCCAAAGCCTATGCACTGGCTTTGTCACAGCAGAATGGAGGACAGTCACCGTCATCCCTCTGCACAAAGATGGAGCGTCCACTGACCCAGGCAGTTATAGGCCCAACAGCCTGACTAGCCTGATCTGCAAGGCCATGGAACACATGATCATGGACCTCATAAACAAGGATATTAGCAACCTCAAGATGCTTGATCCCACACAGTTTGGTTTTGTCAAAGGGAGATCATGCCTGTTAAACTTGGTCGCCGTCGAAACAGTCACCAAAGCCATGGATGAGGGCAAGACAGTGCACACCACCTACCTTGACCTAGCCAAAGCCTTCGACACAATTCCCTACTCAGGCATAATAGATAAACTCTCCCAGCTAGGCATCAACCCATATGTTACCAGATGGGTGCCTAACTGGCTGACTGATAGAACCCACTCAGTCAAAATAGGGGAAGCCACCTCTAGAAGTAGAACCATAATAAGTGACATACCCCAAGGATCAGTCTTGGGGCCTCTCCTGTTTGGGATATACTTTTCTGAGGTGCAAGCCAAAATCAGTGGTCTGTGGCTGACCAAGTTTGTAGATGTCTGCAAGCTGGGCACTGGCATAAATTTCCCTAGTGATGTGAACATCTTCCAGGAGGGCCTTAGTCAAACTCCTGACTGGTGCCAGAAGCATGGATTCAAATTGAATGCCAAGAAATGTATCATTATTCCCTTTGGGGAAAATGGTGCCCCCACTAATTATCACATTAATAACAACGTACTAAGCATGCAGTCAGTTGTGAGGGACTTGGGCACCCAGGTTGATAGCAACCTGATTTTTGACCACCATGTTGTCTCTGTTGTACAGAAGGCTTTCTAAATGGCCCATCTCATAAGTAAGGGCCTTTCATTCAGGCACAAGGAGGTCATAACATCCCTGTACTCCTCCCTTACCAGACCCATTATCAAGTACAATGGCTCCTTCGGCATGTACCTTGCCCAAGCACATGCAGCAGTTGGAGAGACCTCAGAGGTTCCTGACCAGGAAAATCCAGGGTCTCAAACACCTGTCCTATACAGATGGGCTAAAAGCCTACACCTATCCTGTACAGATAGGCTGAAAGCCTTGTCCCTCTACTCAGTCTCATACAGACTGCTCAGAGATGACCTATGTGGCATACAAGGCAGTCTCACTCAGCCTTGATGGAGTTGCTGCATATCTGTAAGTCAAACTCCATTCGCGCAACCCCCAAGCAAGGTCTCAACCTGGTCTGTGATATTAATAGAACTTGTTGGCAGGATAGATTTGTGTCCCAATGACTCCCCCTATCTGTGGAATAGACTTCCTCTCCATGTCAAGCAGAGTACCTCACTAGCTCTCTTTAAAAGAAACCTGGATGACTGGATGGGAAACAGAAAATATACCACTGGAATCCCACCAGTGTCCCTGCTGGACAGGGAAAACACGTGCTGACTTTGTGGGAGCATGGGTGAAATTCTTGACTAGGCTTATAAGGGCCTCCGGGCCAGTGGCCTACTATTGTCCTATGAACCTGTTCTCATGGAAGTGTTTTACTCAGCCGATGATTTTCATTCATTTGTACTCTGATCAGTTGTGTTCACTTGGTTATATGCAGGGGCAATTCAGTGTGAGTGAATTATTGCAGTCACTATCTTGATTATGTCTTGAGTTGTGCTAGCCACCTGATGGTGTGAACCTTGGCTCTAGATGATTCACTGTTGAAGAGACAAACCAAAGGAAGATGCCTGGAAAAATGGTAAATGACCAGCAACCACTTTAATATAAAAACAGCAGTCAAGCACTTTCATCTAGCTTAAAGACTTCTTCACAACTGCCATAATACCAAAATTCAACACTTAAATGATTATATAGGGTCATAGGTTGGTTCTAGGCTATCGGCCCTAGGGCCTATACAACCCTAGCCATAACAATTCCCTGGCTATTTCTTCCCACGCTATTTACTTCCCTGGACCCCTGTCTAGAAGGGTGACTGACGTGATCCCCGGGGTGAATTTCCTTTCTCCCATCCAATCATCAAGGTTCCTTTTGAAGAGGGCCAGAGAGGCACTCTGCTTGACATGTATGGGCAGTCTGTTCCAGAGTCTGGGGAGTCTCTGGGTCAAGAACCTATCCCTCAAGCATGTTTTGTTTGTTGTGATGACAAGGTTTAGATCCCTGGAGCATGTGATTTCTTTAAGTGTAGCATGTCCAACAGCTCTGGGTTTGACATGGCCTTGTATGTTAAGCAGAGATCGCCTCTGAGTAAACGATATGTGACAGAGTATAGCTGGAGTGTTTTAAGTCGGTCAGCGTAGGGCATCTGCTTTAGGCCTGTGATTCTTTTAGTGAGGTATTTCTGCGGCCTTTCCAGTTGTTGCAGATGTCTTGAGGTACATACCAAACTGGGCATTGTATTCTATAATAGGTCTATTGAGGGATGAGTACACTGGGACAATGACCTCCTTTTTCCTGGATGAAAAAACATTAGTGATGAGGTATGCCACTTAGAAGGATATCCTTGTCTGGATGTCTTCCTTTTGGTTTGTTCCAGTTTTTTTTTTTTTTATTTCATTGGTTACTGCTGAAGAGAGACCCTGATCTCATGTCCAAAAATGGGAAAAAGGTATTGTGGATGGATGGAAGGATGGATGTCTTGGTTTGGATAATAAAATCCAGGACAGAACAGGCTAATTGAGATCAAGAATTCTGCATGGAGAAGGCTAGGTCCTATTTCACATGTCCAGTCCATTGCGCCACATCATTGCAGAAGCTAGAGACTGGCATGTCTTCCTTCCATCCTGTTTCCTGATTAGAATTAGGACACATAATTACACCCAAGGAAGTTAATGTTATCCTGCAAAAGGCTCTGACACAACAAGGCATCCTTCCCACTGATTATCCACATTCATTCAGGAAAGGCAAAACATTAAACTTCACACTTGAATGGCACTCAGTCCAAGTGTTGAAGAGAATGGGAAGATGGATGTCTGATGCTTTCCTTTGCTATATTAGACAGTAACCTTACTATTTTGTCTTTGCAGGGAAGAAGGTTCTGTGGATTGTAGGGCACTGTTTTAACCAGAGAGCAGCAGCGAGGGCAGCAGTTTGTACCAAAGGGTTTAACCTGTCATTAGGATCACAAGGCTAGATCGCTGAGTAGGTTACCTTGGATTACCTTGGTTTCAGCTGTAAGATGTCTGGCATCAGATAATAACCAGGTGGCTTAAACTCACCACCCTGATCATCCACCTTGGAGTCAATGACCTAATCCTTCTACCAAAGAAGATCTTGTTAGCTAGGATCTTATCAGATCTTGCCAATTTACACACACGTGATCCAGACATGGTGATTTTTCTGGTCTGCATTGTTACCCAGATTTCACTGGAAACGTGCCCTGAGATCATCAGTCATTGAATTGTTGAGACATTGCATCAGGCATTGAGTAGTTTGGACAGCAGGAGCTATAGGCATTCCCATGATTGAGCAGAGTGACTTCTCAAAACCAGACAAGGACTTTTATGATTCTGACACAGTTCGCTTGAATGATTTGGGTTTAGACTTATTTAGTTTGCAGTTATCATTTATGTTCAGTTGATGCTTACCATTGTATTACTTCCTCTGTTGTATTGTGATGGTCAAAGGGCATCATTCATAAGCTGTGATTAGCTTATGCTACAGGGTTGTAAATGCAGTTAATCATTTCACAATACAAATCATTTGTTGTCCATTACACAAAAGGAGGCTGTGAATGGGCAAACATCATGTGGATGCATGCTAGGGGACTGTCGCTTTGCGGCATTAACCCCTTGCATTTCTCCTTGCTACTTTAGCAAATGAAAATTGGTGTGTTTATTAGCATTGCTTAGGGGGACAAGAACATCTTGCCAGTAAGCTCATTCTTCCATGAGTGAGTCCCTGGGGGTCAGAGTTGAAGTAATTTAAATAAACCACTCCGGAGTTTTCTGTTTCACTTCTGTGACCATCTCATCAGTACCCCAGCACTAGTTATTACTAAATGGTGGCGTTTATTTGACGTCAACTTACTAGACTGGTTGCGAATGCAAACTGGTGTGTTTATTGACTCAGTTCAGGGGATAATGTATGTTGGGGCAGTAGGACTGTATGACACTTTAAACTCCCTCAGGTAAGTGAAACCAAGTAAAGTACTGTAAAGTGGTGACAGGGAAAGTGTAGTTAAGCAGCATAGATTGGTGGTCTGTAGGATGACGTTTGTCATCAGGAAGAGGAGGAGAAGTGTGAAAGCAGTGCCAAGGATTAAAAGGTGGAAGTTAAAAAAGGGTGATTGTGAGGTGGAGTTTAGGGAAGAGTTGAGACAGGCACTGGAAGGCAGTGAAGACTTACCGAATAGCTGGGAAACTACAGCAGATCTAGTAAGGGAGACTGCTAGAAAGGTGCTTGGTGTGAAATCTGAACAGAGGAAGGAGGACAAGGAGACCTGGTGGTGGAATGAGGAAGTACAGGAGAGTATACAGAGGAAAAGGCTGGCGAAGAAGTGGGATTTCCAAAAAGATGAAAGTAGACATGAGTATAAGGAGATGGAGACGCATGGCAAAGAGAGAGGTGGTGAAGGCTAATGATAAGGCATATGGAGAGTTGTATCAGAGATTGGACACTAAAGAGGGAGAAAAGGACCTGTACTGATTGGCTAGACAGAGGGACAGAGCTGGGAAAGATGTGCAGCAGGTAAGGGTGATAAAGGATAGTGAGGGAAACATACTCACAAGTGAGGAGAGTGTGTTGAGTAGATGGAAAGAGTGCTTTGAAGAGCTGATGAAGAGAATGAGAGAGAAGGTTGGATGTTGTGGGGATAGTGAATCAGGAAGTGAAACAGATTAGCAAGGAGGAAGTAAGGTCAGCTGTGAAGAGGATGAAGAATGGAAAGGCTGTTGGCCCAGATGACATACCAGTGTAAGCATGGAGGTGAAATGGCAGTGGAATTTTTAACCAGATTGTTTAATGAAATTTTGGAAAGTCAGAGTATGCCTGAGGAGTGGAGAAAGTGTTTTGGTACCTATTTTTAAGAATTAGGGTGATGTGCAGAGCTGCAGTAACTACAGAGGGATAAAATTGATCAGTCACAGCTTGAAGTTATGGGAAAGAGTAGTGGAAGCTAGGTTAAGAAGGGAGGTGATGATTAGTGATCAGCAGTATGGTTTCATGCCAGGAAAGAGCACTACAGATGCAATATTTGCTCTGAGAGTGTTGTTGGAGAAATACAGAGAAGGTCAGAAGTTGCTGCATTGTGTCTTTGTGGATTTAGAGAAAGCATATGACAGGGTGCCTAGAAGAGGGGTTGTGGTATTGTATGAGGAAGTCGGGAGTGGCAGAGAAGTAAGAGTGGTGCAGGATATGTATGAGGGTAGTGTGACATTGGTGAGGACTGCGGTGGGAGTGACAGATACGTTTAAGGTGGAGATGGGATTACATCAAGGATCAGCTCTGAGCCCTTTCTTATTTGCAGTAGTGATGGGCAGGTTGACAGATGAGATCAGACAGGAGGCCCCGTGGACTATGATGTTTGCCGATGACATTGTGATATGTAGTGAGAGTAGGGACCAGGTTGAGGAGACCCTGGAGAGGTGGAGATATGCTTTAGAGAGAAGATGAATGAAGGTCAGCAGGGCTAAAACAGAATATATGTGTGTAAATGTGAGGGAGGGTAGAGGAATAGTGAGGATGCAGGGAGTAGAGTTGGTAAAGGTGGATGAGTTTAAGTACTTGGGATCAACAGTTCAGAGTAATGGTGAGTGTGGAAGAGAGGTGAAGAAGAGAATACAGGCAGGGTGGAATGGGTGGAGAAGTGTCAGGAGTGATTTGTGACAGATGGTTACCAGTAAGAGTGAAAGGGAAGGTCTACAAGAGGGTAGTGAGACCAGCTATGTTATATGGGTTGGAGATGGTGGCATTGACCAAAAGGCAGGAGTCAGAGCTGGATGTGGCAGAGTTAAAGATGTTAAGATTTGCACTGGGTGTGACTAGGATGGACAGGATTAGGAATCTGTATATTAGAGGGCCAACTCAGGTTGGACAGTTTGAAGACAAAGCAAGAGAGACGATATTGCGTTAGTTTGGACATGTCCTGAGGAGGGATGCTGGGTATATTGGGAAAAGGATGCTAAGGATGGAGCTGCCAGGTAAGAGGAAAAGAGGAAGGCCTAAGATGAGGTTTATGGATGTGGTGAGAGAGGACATGCAGGCGGTTGGTGTGAAAGAGCATGATGCAGAGGACAGGAAGAAATGGAAACAGAAGATCCGCTGTGGCGACCCCTAATGGGAACAGTGGAAAGAAGATGATGAGGTAAGTGAAACCAAGTCATGCACAGAAAATGTTCCAATGCAAAGACTTTGAAGATGATGATAAAGTAAACCAGGAGCCTATACAAATTGTGCAGAACAGGAGTAATATGATGGTAATATGGAATATGTTATAAGTATACGAGACAAATGATCAACTCTCATACATTTTTCAGTACAAATGAAAGAGGTAGTGTGCATTATTATTTAGCTGTGTCACAATAAAGAGTAGAGTGATATCATCCCGGCACGTAAGCATTATTTATTGTATTGCTTTCATAATTCTATGAAAATCTGTTGTTATTCTTCATGTCTAGTTAGACGTTTGCATGACATTTGACATCATACTACATAAGTCTAGTGCCCAAATTAAATAGACTTTTAGTGTCCCCCATGATGGCACCATGTATAAATCCCAGAGTAGAATATGCAGAATAATACAAAAACATTCATGGTTTAAATAATTATACCTAATTAAACATAATGTCAAAACATAGGTTAAGAACAGAAACAGCCTCCCTGGACTACATGAAAAGAGATGTGGAAGAGCTCTTGGATCATGTGACCCAGGCAGGTATGACCCTAGCCCTGAGTAGCATCCTGCCTTCGCCCAGAATGATACCACAGTGCAAGGACAAAATGATTGACTTAAACAATTGGCTAAGCTTCTGGTGTCATTCAAAGGGGATCCAGTATTTGTCTGCCTGGGAAGACATGATCGACAAACCACGATGCTTTGCCAGAGATGGTCTGCACCTGTCACCCCTGGGATTCATGTTACTGGCTAAAGCTCTTGCCACCCCTATAGTGCCTTTTTTAGGCAAGGTGCAAAGGATAAAAACCACCGTAACAGATACAAGCATGCAAAATCTGAAGGTAATGCTACTCAATGCTAGAAATCTAAACCTCAAAATGCACTCTCTTGAGGCACCCCCTCATTGGTCAGGTCTGACCATAAGCAAATCACCCTTGACATCCACATCCCACCCCAGCCCCCAGTAATGAAACCTCCTTAAAAAACTTCTGCAAAGCCAACTTCATGCTACTGAAGTCAGAAGTGACAAACTTCACAACACCCATGCAGACAGGATCTGGAAGTTCGACTGCAGAATCCTACACTAAGGCACTGTATGAGCACATCCACTCATGCATGAATCATGCCATCCCAAATAGGACCAAGATGCTCTTCTCCAAAAAAAGGAAGCCAATCTGGTGGTCTCCTGCTATAAACAAACTATACAACAGAAGGAAGAAACTGTTGCAGAAAAGAGGAAAATCCCAGGATGCAAAAAACTCCCTCACCAGCCTCCGTAAGAAACTGAGATCCCTCATAAAATCCTCAAAAGCTAGTTACGAAAATAAAATTGCCAAAGATTCCAAAGACAACCACAAGGCATTCTATAGTTATGTCAAGAATCTAAATGGTAATGCTCAGATCTGCTCTGAACTACAACAGAATGGCATTAAATATACTGATCCCAAGGATATTGCCAATATCCTGGCAGATCGATTTAGTGCCAACTTCACTCCCCTCTCACCCCCTAAAGGGCCCATCTCAATATCAAAAGATTGCCAAATTCTGATAATCACAGCCACACAGGTATAAACAGCACTCTCCAAAGCTAGGAATACAGCATCCATGGGACCAGATGACATCCCAGGCTGTGTACTACATGAACTACAAAATGAACTGGCACCCCACCCAAGTGTCATGTTTAATCATAGCCTCACCTCAGGCTTCGTGCCCACTGAGTGGTGCACAGCTACAGTTATTCCGCTCCACAAGGGAGGATCCACTTTGGATCCCGGGAACTACTGTCCCATCAGTATGACGAGCCTGATCTGCAAGGGCATGGAACGCATTATCATGGAACTTATAAACAAAGACAGTGGCAACCTCCAGACACTGAACCCCACCCAGTTTGGGTTTGTGAAGGGCCGATCTTGTCTCCTGAATCTGATTGCCTTCTCCGAATCGGTGTCCAGAGCTGTGGACGAGGGTAAGGAGGTCCACACAGCCTATCTGGACCTCGCCAAGGCCTTCGACACCATCCCCTACTCTGGAAACAGATAAATTTACTAAGCTGGGCATAAATCCTTACGTCACTCGATGGGTTGCCAACTGGCTTACTGACAGAACCCAGACTGTAAAAGTAGCGGACTCCAAATCCAGCTCCAGACAACTGGAGTACCTCAGGGTTCAGTCCTGGGACCACTCTTGTTTGGCATCTACCTCTCTGAAGTACAGGCCAACATTAAGGGACTCTGGCTAATAAAGTTTGCAGATGACTGTAAACTGGGAGCCATTCTTGAATCCCCAAATGATGTGGATATTCTACAAAAGGGCCTTACAGAAACAGATGCCTGGTGCCAGAGCAATGGGCTCAAGCTTAATGCCAAGAAATGTATAGTCATCCCCTTTGGAAAAAAACATGTACCCATGAACTACCACATAGGTAGCAGGACACTAAACA
>NC_056749.1:545172954-545222954 GCF_019279795.1 Protopterus annectens
TTGTCTAGCTACAGTGGCTGATTAGGTTCAGTATACACAATGATCTACATCCTCCATCTTTAATTTTGTTCGACATTGCAAAATATAAGAACAGAGACATACATGAGCTAGACATTTTTCAGCATTTCAATAAAACCTAACCGACTTCAACTCCAAGTAGTTGTGTATTTAGGATTGGGTTTGCAAATTCTATCTGGTTTAGTTACATAGAAATTCTGAGTGGGTTTAGCAACAGGGACAGTCTCTGGGGATTCATTTAATACTGAAACATCCAGGTTTACATCAAAACTGTTTGAAGAAAGCACACTGTCCATTTGAAGTCGAACAGTTGAAGAGTCACTCTGGAGATTAGAGGAGTTTTCTCAAATAATCTGCTGTAGTGCTGTAGTACTGGTTCTGAGACGGGTAGCACGTCTATGATTCTTCTGTAATCCATTCCTTCAGATTGTATGATGTAAGATCCTGGTTCCTCAGAAATGTTCTTCGTGATTCCTACACTGTCATGACCTTTGGATGTTTGCATTCTCACCGGTTCTCCTTGTAATAATGGTCAAAGGGATTTACGGGTTTTATCATAGTACAACTTTTTTGACATTTTCTCGAAAGTTGAGCATTGACTACTCTATTGTTCTGTACATTTGGTACTAACAATTGATGTTCTGTAGTCCTATCTCGCCTTCATTCTTACATATGTGTTTGGAGCCGATCCTCGCCTCCGACTCTGCTGATTACAAAGCTTGACATCTCTTAGTTGGGCTCGTGGCAAGGTAGGAATCCCATAGTGCACTAGTAAGAATCCCCAGATCTCCTTTGCCATGTATACGAGTTCAGAAGTGCTCTCTTCCTTGGCCGTGGCTAAGTTGGAATTTCTTCATTTTTCAGTTTCTATAGTGATAGATTTTTGATAATATTAGTAGTTTAGTATAAATAGCATAACTGTTATTCTAGTAGTACATTAGCAATTTTTTTTTTTTTTTGAATTTTTGCAAATTGTTGAAAACTTGTTGGCCGTCGCTTCCGCAGGCCATTTTCTTTCTGAGTGGTATCCCTTCTGTGTGCTAGTTTTTTTGCTAAATTTTTCTCTCTTAGGCATAGGTCCGTGTTTTAGTTAGGACCTATTCTAGCCTTTTGTTTGTCTAGAATAAGTAGTTTAAAATTAATAGCTGTGTGCAGTGCTTCATTATTAACTCTTATTAGCGAGAACTATTTAGTTAGTGTTTGTTGAATTTATTGCAGTTGTTGCAAATTGTTGACGTTGCTTACTCCTCTGTTTAGGGCTAGGCCCATTTAAGTTAGAGGACCTAGTCCTCTGTTTTTGCTCATCCTTGTGTTGTTCTTGAGCAGGACTAGGCCCATTTAATTTAGAGGACCTTGTCCTCTCTTCCTGTTTTTACCCCTTGTGATTGCTTTTTGTGACAATATGCCTAAGGATTCAAAGGATCATAAACCTTTGGGTGTTAAAAAGTTTCTCAAATTTTCTCAAATAATGTCCCTGACTGATGGACATAGTATTTGTGTTTACTGCCTGGGATCTATACATCTTCAGGAGACATGTTCCTTTCGCCACTCCTTTAGTTCTCGGGTTCTCCAGGAAAGGAAGAACAAATTGATTCTGAAAGGTCTCCTTAAACCTTCCTTTGTGGAGTATTTAGTCAGCTCTTCATCATCGCATTTCAGGTCTCCCTCTTCTAAAAAAGAGAAGGTCAAGAGACAGTCTCCCACACCGACTGTTTTATATGGACCTCCACAAAAAATTACAAAATTGGACAAACCTTCTTACCTCTTCAGCTCCACTGTCTTCGGAGCTGGTCGAGATTATTGACATTGACATTCCAGTCTTGGTCCCATGTTTTTTGGAGCCGACTACTGAACACTTACCTCGGAGTCAGTCTAGAGAATTATTACTAGTTTCCCCAACACTCAGATCTCTGATTTTACAGAGAATTAGATCACCTACCTTGTCTTCCAGATTCTCCAAGAGTCTTTCTGAAGAGGATGTAGAGGGAGTAGTGCTTAAACTTTTGAAGTTGGCGCTAGCTAATTTGTTGCCAGCTCTGACCCACTCTGTCCCGGAGCCGTCTAAGGCCATATTACCTGCTTCTGTTTCTCCTCCAAGCCATGTTGGTCCTTTGGAGCCAGGGCTATTAGTGCCACTTGTTGTGGAACCATCTGTTCCAGCACCTCTATTGTCTGTCTTGGAGCCGAGTTCTGCTGTGACACTTTTGGTGCTGTCCTTAGTGTCTAGGAGCTGAAGCTCACCAGTCGGCCCCAACAGGGATGCTTGGACCCGAACTACTTCGGATCCGAGCCTACCTCTCAGTGCGTCGGAGCTGATCGCTTTGGAGCCGGGGGCTGCTTCTGCTTCCTCGGAACCGGGGTTGTCCTCTGAGTCAGAGAGATCTGCCTTTGAGATGATGAGGAGCATGCTGCCTAGGTCTTCAGCTCAACACAAGGGTACCGATGCTCTTCCCCCTCAACCTCTGACCTCTGTCTCAGCACCATCTCTCTCTCTCTTGACAGCAGAGACCCGCAGCTTCAGGATCCCCCATTGGGTGGCTCCCAGTCTTCCCAGACCTCCCTAGAATACTCTTCTGAGGAGCCTCCTCAGAAGAGAACTTGCAAGAGGAAGCATGAAGACTACCCTGATGAGTCCATCACCTCTGACACTGACCTCGCGGAGTCAGAAGGGTCCACTAGGTCATCCTCTGATGAGATCTTCTTCGTAGATAACTTAGAGATCCTGAAACAGAGAGGCAGCTGGCCCACTGTCACCCCTTCTGATGAGGAGTAAGTGCACCTGAAGGCTTTCAGGTCTCAACCTTCAGCCTCTTGGGTATCTCCACATTTCGATGAGCTGTTAGATTTAGTCAATCAAAAGGTATGGGAAACTCCTGATGCCATGGAACCAGTCCCCAGAAGGCCCAACAAATTTCTTTCAGCCCCCAAAGAGAGTTTTTGACTAAAGGTGTGCCTGTGGATGCTATGGTGGTGGCAGCAGCCACAAAGAAGGAACTAGCGGAAACTTCCTCATCTGTCCACCTGCTGAACAAGGAGTCTCGAATGATGGAGAGATATGGGAAGAGTATCTTCTGTTCAGTGGCTTTTACACTCAGATTCTCGCCTATTTCACTAGGCTTCAAAGAGATCTAAAGGAGCTAGGAGATGCTCTCCAAGCTACTTTAGCTGAAGGAGTCCCTGAGAAGTTTACTGCTCAGTTGTCTTCCTTAAACTCCATTGTTAACTCCTCCATGAGGCTGATATCTTATGCAGCAGATGGAGTGAGCAGGGGAGCGGGTTCAGGCATGTCCCTTAGGAGACCTTTCTAGATGCACTTATGTAATTTTGTGAAGCCCTACAAATCTACATTTACCAACGCCCCCTTTGACGGTTCCTCTCTGTTTGGACCAAAAGTAAAAGATACACTCACAAGATGCGAGCAGGAAGGGAAAACACTCTCTGCCATGGGTGTATGTTTTTCCATCCCTTCTAGACCATACCCTAAGGGTCAGAGAGGCAGGAAAATGTGGTTCAAGAAATTTCAGAGATTTTTCCCGGATGCACAATGTGATTCCTTCTCCAGAGGCAAAGGAGGAGGAAGTAATGGTAGATGTTGCCCTGGAGGCGGGGGGGGGGGGGGTCGGGTCCGCAAAACCAGGGTGGCTGCAATTCCTTTCATGGATGTCTACTGAAGTGGGGCCCAACTGCACTTCTCTGGAGCCAGTCGGGGGTCACTTTTCTTTATACTCAGAAGCCTGGCACATCACCCAAGACAAGTGGGTACAAAGAATAATTTCGAGATGGATACTCCATACCCCTCTCTCTTCCACCTCATCCCACCAAGAAAATCCCAGATGTTCCACCCAATCACAGGGATCAAGCAACTATAGAAATCCAAAAGTTGCTTCAAAAGAGTCATCCAAACCATCCCCGCAGACCAGATAGGATTCAGAACTTACTCCAGATTCTTTTTAGTGCCAAAACGATCAGGGGACTGGAGGCCCATTTTGGATCTCAGCAAGTTAAACGAATCAGTGAAGAAGTCCACATTCCAAATGGTAACACTGCAGTCTATACTCCCTCTATTAGGGAAAGACAATTGGATGTGCTCCATAGACCTCCAAGATGTGTACTACCACATAAAAATGGACAGAGCATCAAGGAGTCATTTACTCTTCTGGCTGGGAGCCAGTCATTACCAGTTTCGTGCTCTGCCATTTGGTCTCACCACAGCCCCCAGGGTGTTCACCAAATGCATGGCGGTAGTAACGGCTCTCTTGAGATGTCTTGGATTCAGAGTGTTTCCATACTTGGACGACTGGCTCCTGACTGCCACCACCAGGCACCTACTTCTACAAGCCAGGGATTCAACCATCCAAGTCTGCACTCAGCTAGGGATTACTATAAACTGGGAAAAGTCTGCCTTGTCGCCCTCTCAATATGTGACTTATAGGCGCAGAAATAGATACAGTTGCAATGATAGCTCACCTTCCTGCAGACAGAATACAAAATCTAAGACAACAGATATACAGCCTGCTCCCCCAACACAAAGTCAAAGTGAAGACCGTGCTCAAACTTCTAAGAACCATGGTCTCTACTATAACTCTAGTTCCACTAGCCAGACTACATATGAGAATTCTACAGTGGCTACTCTTTTTTCCCAGTGGTCTCCTCAACAACTGCCTCTGTCTCATCCCATTCTAATAACAGAATCTTGCAAAAAGGACCTTCGTTGGTGGACCCAGTCCAATCAACTAACGATAGGGACACCATTCATTCCTCGCCAACCTAAACATAGATCTATATACAGCCTCCATTCCCTTAGTGTTAGAATTCCTAAACAAACTTTTTCATCAGGTATCAGCTGCTGCTACAATCAAAGTTCAATTAGCAGCTATCTACAATTTTCATTTGGGACAACTCGAATCTAATCTTATGGCTCCACAGATTGTGTAAATCATTTTTAAAAGGCACTACCTTGATAAGACCTACCTTTCAAGAACCTGTATCCCCCTGGGCTCTAAGTTTTGTTTTTTTCTAAACTTACCTCCCCACCTTTTGAACCTGCACATACTTCTAATTTAAAGTTCCTTTCATGGAAGACCATTTTTCTAGTAGCCATTACATCTGCCAGAAGAGTGTCAGAGTTTAAAGCACTTTCAGTCAAACCTCCTTACTTGATTTTTCATAGAGACAGTTTCCCTTCGTACAAATCCATCCTTCATCCCAAAGGTTTGTTCTAAATCTAATATGAATCAAACTATTGAACTGCCAGTCTTTTTTTCCTAATCATTCAAACAAAGTGGAATACAAGTTCCATCAACCTGATGTTCACAGACGGTTAAGGTTCTATCTACATAGAACCAAGGAATTTAAGAGATCAGACCAATTGTTTGTATATTTTTCGGAGACGAGAAAAGGTATGCCAGTCTCCAAGGTAATGTCAAACTGTATTTCAAATTGTATATCTTTTATTTACTCTTCTAATGGCAAAGAAATCCCATTTAAAATTAAAGCTCATTCTACCAGATCTGTATCCACATCTGCTGCCTTTCAAGCCAGAATTCCAATGGACAGTATATGTGCAGCAGCAACTTGGGCTACCCCTCATACTTTCATTACTCATTACAAATTGGATTTGGCCTCCCGGGGCAGAACCTCCTTTGGTTCCACAGTTCTCGAGTATATTCCAGTGAGCCACCCAAGAAAAAAGGTGCTAGGGACGCTGTCTCATATGTAAGAATGAAGGCAAGATGGGACTAAAGAACATAAAAAAGTTATATACTCACCATAACGTTCCATGTTTGTAGTCCATCTCGCCCTTCTTTCTTATGAACCCACCCTCCTACCCCCGTCCATGTTTCCTTGGAGGATCTGGAGACATGATAGTATCTATCTTCCGTAGGGTTGGAGACCTTTCATCTTTATTTTTCCTTGTGGAAATACCTTCTATCACTTATTAGACAGCAGCAAACAAGATCTGGGGATTCTTACTAGTGCACTATGGGATACCTACCTTGCACAAGCCAGCTGAGAGATTTTGAGATTTGTAATTGGCCGAGTCGGAGCCGATGATAGGCTCCGAACCCACATGTAAGAATGAAGGGTGAGATGGACTACAAACCTGGAATGTTATGGTGAGTACATAACTTCTTTTTTGCTGATTGGGATTGTTTCTGTCTGTCTGGACATCAATCTTTGAGGAGGTGAGCCAAGCAAATTGTCTCTAGGAATGTTTCTGAGATTAAGTGATGGAAACAATCGGTACCATCTTTTTTGTATTTCTCCAACAAGTGCTTTGCACTATGAACTGCACATTCAGCTAAACATTGGCTTGTTGATACGCAGGACTGTTGGTAACATGAACAAAGTACCAAGACTTAGCAAATTTCTTGAACTGCTGACTTAGTAAACTGTGCACCATTGTCAGACATGACTTTGCGTGGACTACTATGGACAGAAAAATGTCTCTTCAATTTTGTAATGACTGTACTGGACATCAAGTTAGGAAGCAGGTCAATTTCAAACCAATTTGAGTAAGAGTCTACTAACACCAAGTAATGTTAACCATTCCATTAAAAAATATCTAGCAACCGTTGACCGTTGTAATTCAGGAATTTGGTGTAGCTGAAGTGTTTTTTTTTTTTTTTTTTTTGTTGATGTGGTTTGGTGCTGCTGTAAATAGAACACGCAAAAGTTTCCTCTATATCTTTGGACATAGAAGGCCAAAATACAAGTCTGATGTCCTTCTTTTAGTTGAATTAGTACCTGGGTAACCACAATGCCAAATGTTGATATACTTCTGTTGTAATGCTTTAGGAATTGCCACTTTTGGACCTTTCATGATGATTCTATCTTCCATCATGATCTTGACTTTGTAAGGAAAATACTGTTGACTATCAAGTGGCAAACTAGTTTGTCATGTTGGCCATCCTTGACTGATAAAGGTTTTCAGCGTCTGTAGAATTGGGTTTGAAGCTGTGTGATTTTCTGACTTCCATGACTTCACAAAGTCTGCTGATTCATTTTCATGCTACTTTGTCATTTGTCGTGGTGTGTGTGACAAAGCATCAGCAAAGTACAAGTATTTGCCTTTTTTGTCAACAATTTTGAAATTGTTCTTTTGCAATTTTAACATCCTGCGTTACAAGTGTGCTGGGGCTGTATACATTGGCTTTTTCAAAATTGTCACTAGTGGCTGGTGATAAGCCTCTGTTTGGATAGGCCTGCCATAAATATAATCATTGAACTTCAAACTTGTGAACACTACTGCCAAAAGTTCTTTTTCTATTTGTGCATAATGCATCTCTGTTTGAATTAAAGTTCTTGACGCATAAGCAACTGGTATGCCTTCTTGAAGACAAGCTGCACCAAGGCCGTACCTTGAAGCACCATAAGAAAGAGTTGCAGGTTTGTGAACATCATAATATGTCAATGTGGTTGGACTGGCAATTTTCTTCTTCAGAATATCTGGTGTTATTCCAACCAGGACTAGTTTAAATTTTTGCATGTCAACTCATGTAATGGTGTAGAAAGCTCACTCAAGTTAGGGATGAACTTTCCTAAATAGTTGACCATACTTAGAGAACGTAAAGATGTGACATCTCTCATGGAACTGGCATTTCAACAATTGCTGTTTGCTTAGACAGATTTGGTTGAACTGGTTAACAAATGTCCCACATTAGTAACTTCTTTCAGTTTGAATTTACATTTCTGAGGATTCAATTTGAGATTTACTTCATGTGCATGGTCTAGAACTTTCCTGATATTTCTGTCATGTTCGTCTTCACCATTGCCTCCAACAATAATGTTGTCTACTGTAATAGCACATGGATAACCAGCAAATATTTATTCCATGGCGCATTGAAAGACTTCACTGGCAGAATTTATTCCAAATGGCATTCTTAAAAATCTATATCTACCAAATGGTGTACTGATTGTAGTTAACAGTGAAGATTTGCGATCCAGCAAAATTTGCCAAAAGGATCTTTTTGCATCGAAGACTGAAAAAACAGTAGAATTTGGCATGAGAGTGGCTACCTCTTCTACTGTACACATTGAATGATGAAGACTCAAGTGCTTTGTTTTAGTCTCTTGGATCAATACATATTTGAATATCAGCTGAGCTTTTCTTATAAGCTACAACCATGGAGGATACCCATTCAGTCAGTTCTTCTACTGGAGTAAGGACAGATAAATTCACCATTTTGTTTAGCTCTGCTTTTACTTTACTCTGAATTGCTACTGGAATCTTCCATGCTTGTCTGACAACTGGGCTTACTTCATGGTTTACATTCATGGAATACGTGACTGGAAGTTTACCAAGCTCGTCTTTGAAAATATCAGCATAGTCATTAAAAATATTCTGTGTAATACTATCATTGTTATTCATACTTGTATGGTGAACCTCGTTATTAAATGAAATCAGTCCCATTCTCAGACTGTCTAAGGCCTAACAGTGACTTTAGTCTTTTGACTACTTAAAACTGCAAGTCATGGCTGTTTCCAACAGAATGACATGAAAGAACTACTGTGCCATCTTTACCACCATAAGCAGCTAGTTTTGTACACTTTGCTGAATCAAGTTTCTCACCAGCTTTTACTTTAGTTTTTAGTGCTGATATAACATTGCACTTGTGCCTACTTTAAGCTCTACGGGTGTCCCATTAAGTTGTACAGTACGAAATATTTCACACTCTGCTAACAACTGATGGTCTACTGTATTAACTGTTTCATCGATCACAGAGATACCATCAACATATAGAAAGTCTGCTCACAGATCTTGGAGTTTTCTACAGTATTTATCTGATCTAATTGCTTTTTCAGATGCTCTCTTTTAACATAAGTCTGTGGCTATTTAGACTTCCAAAACCTTTTGAAATGATTCCACTTTTTACATTTGTGGCATTGCTGACGAAAATCTAAACACTTTTCCCGTTTAGGTTCATGACTGCCTCCACAGTTGCCTCAGTTAACAAAGAAGGTTGGGTGTGGCACTACCTCTCAGTTTATATTCCTTTCCCATCTTAACTTTCTGCTGCACACTATCAACATTCGACTAGCAGATACTGCTAACATGCTTTTCTCATTCGTAAGCATATTTGTATGCTTTTCTGTAATCTTGTGTATTTGGCAAATCTCAATAGCTTTACTCAATGCTAATTCAGTATCTCGAAGCAAAATTTTTCTCACTGCATCATTATCAACACCAATAGCTCGAACACTCCGGACACTTTGGAAACTTCGAATAGTCAAAAAAAAAAAAAAAAGTGGACATTTTAGCCTTTTTGAACATTTTAAACACTTCTGAGATTATTTCAAACACTTTAAATATTATGCCTCTATCTTGGACACTTCAAATATCTCAAATTATTTTGAACACTTTGATTGCTATGCCACATGACTGGTGTCTGAGAACCATTTGAAACAAATTTAAGTAACTTTGAATAACTGCTGACCCATTTGCGAGTTCACTCCTGGATATTGCTCCACTTCTAAGTGCATGCCTCTTGGTTTGCAAGGTGCTTCAACTTCGGATCCTATTCTGACACCATGTTGCATGTCTCATGTATTCAAATGAGACACTGAGGCTGGGTATGCATTCAAGTAATTTATTATACATACATCAGCAGCTGTAACTTGTAGATATACTTCATATGCTTACTGGCTGACTTGTTACTTCTAGCACACGTGTGTATCTTCATTCAAGCTTACACTTTCACTGACAGACTACACAAAATGGCACTGATCTTGCACGTGCTCAGTAACTTATATCCACATGCTGTCTAGCTATAGTGGCTTACTAGGTTCAATATACACACTGATCTACAGGTACTTATTTTATTTATCCTTTTGTTGACAGGGTTACTCACGCTAGACTAGTAGCATCTTTTCAGGGAAGACCTAAAGTGCTATTTATACTACTAGGGGAAATTTGGCCATGGAACTGGGGAACATCCCATTGGAGTGAACATGCCACACCTACTTGGTGTGGGTATAGAAGCCACAGCCTTACACACCAAATGTGTGTGCTACCTGTTACTCCACTGACACTGCTACTGTCTTGTAAAAACATGAAAAAATTAGTGTCTTGTTTTAGAAGAAAGGTATTTTCAATGTGTTCTCAAAATATTGAGGAAAGCTAAATGGTATTGCCTCTTAAAGCAAAAACCAGAAATTGAAAATGGTTTCATCATATTTTGATATTCTGTGCAGTACCAATGCTTGCATATTGCTCTAGGGATTTTGTATTATTATTATTGTTTTAATTGTTATAATCCAGAATAGCATAATGGAAGCTACCATACCTCTGTGATTTTGTTGTGTACTTTGTCTTGCTGTCACACTGTAGTGACATTATAGTATATGACGCAACCAAGATGCAAAAATTGGATATTTATTTATTTAAATTTGTTGACCGGGAGTGTCCGACTGGACGTGGGTCCATTTTCAGCGGAGGCCCGGGGAGAAAAGCTCCACAGTTAAAATAAACAGACAGTAGTTACATTGGATTACATAGCGATTAACAATTTAACATAGAAATTACAACATATTTACAGATGAAGAACATAGTACATCAGTAGACAACTAGAATCTTTATCTGTGAAGTACATAACAGGCATTAACAAATGTAACAATGAGAAGTTCCTGCTGTATAATAAGTACTAGGCTTATGAGCATCTGAGCTTGCTATCATCAAGGTAGTTAGTGGAGTGGAAAGAAAGGTAGTAGTTGGATGGGGTGGATGATATTAGAGTGGGAGTTGCAAGGGCATAGCCAGCATGTTTTTAGGTGCGCTTTTAATAAAGTTTTGAAGTTGGTGCATGATGGTACGGAGGTAATTATGGGTGGGAGTGAGTTCCATAATTTGACTATGGTGCAAGATAATAGTGCTTCACCAGCAGTTATTGGCTTTAGTGATCTGCAAGTGATTTTTGTTGCTGGATTTTAGTGGCCTAGTGGTGCGATAGGGTTGGAGTAGATTCTGGAGGGATGGGACATTTAGTGGATGGTTTACTAGTTTGTGGGCGAGTGAGAGTTGTTGCCACTGAAGGAGGTGAGGGAGTTCAAGCCAGCCCAGTTCAGCAAGTGAGAGACAGTGGTGACTACGGTAGGATGCCCCTGTGGTGAATTTGGCGATTTTGTTGTAGCAGGTCTCTAGCTTGTTTAGATCACATTGCCTTAGGTTGGTATATACTGGAGAGGCATAAAGTAGGGTGGAGATGAGATGGGAATTTGCTATTGAAATCTTTGCTGCTTTGGTGAGAAATTGTTTATTTCTGTATAATGCTCCTAGTTTTGTGTGGACTTTTTTATGGTCATGGATATGTGAATGTCAAATTTTAGTTTGTCTATTTCCACTCCTAGCAATTTGGTGTGTTCAGTTGGGTATATAGTGGTGTTGTCTTTTGCTGTGATGTTAAAGTGAGAGTTGTTTTGAGTATGTTTGGTGGGTTGGAAGAGTAGTTTAGTTTTGTTTGGGTTGAATATTAATTGGGCATCGGATAACCATGTTTCAACAGAGGAAAAGGCTTCCTGTGTGACTTTTTGCAGTTTGGGTAGGGACTGGGCTGAGCAGATGATGGTTGAGTCATCTGCGTATTGGATGAGTGTGCCATGTTTGGTGGCAGAGGCTAGATTATTGGTGTAAACAGAGAAAAGTAGGGGTCCAAGGATGGATCCTTGGGGAACCCCTATGAAGACGGGTAGTTTGGGAGATATGTCATTCTGCCATACAACGGATTGCTGGCGGTCAGACAGGTAACTCTGAAACCAGTTGGTGACTGATTGTGAGAAGGATAGGTTATTGAGGACAGAGATAAGTTGTTTGTGTGGGACCATGTCAAATGCTTTAGATAGGTCTAGGAAGGTAGCAGAGGAGAGATAGCCATTGTTTTTATGCTGAAGGATAGTGTTAGTAAAGGAGAGTAAGGCAGTGGTGGTGCTATGGTTTGGTCGGAAACCATGCTGAGTACTGGAAAGGAGATTGTTAGTAAGGAGGTAGTGTGAGACCTGAGAGTGTATGCATTTTTCTAGTATTTTGGAGAGTGGAGAGAGAATAGCTATGGGGCGGTAATTGGTTAGTTCTGCAGAGGGTCCGCCTTTGTGGAGGGGGATTATATGTGAGACTTTCCACAATGTGGGAACGTAACTTTCCGACAGAGATCGGTTAATCAAGATGGATACTGGGTAGGCCAGAGCATCGGCTGCGATTTGTAGGTATTCACTTGGGAGGTTGTCTGCTGCTAATTTGGTGGGTTTAAGTTTAGTTAAGAGTTTTTTTTATGTTGGAGGTAGGTACAGGAGAAAAAGAGAAGGCAGTGGGGAGATTACTAGTTGAAGGTGTGGGTTGGAGGGGAGGGGGGGTTGTGTTGTTTAGCTAGTGATAGTATGGTTTGGGTGAAGTGTGTGTTGAATGAGGTAGCAATATTTTCTGAGGAGTGAGGGATGTTAGGAGGAGGGGTACTGACTTTACCTGGGTGGAGGATGGAGTTTATGGAGGACCAGAATTGTTTGGGGCTGTGTTGTGAGGAGTCTAGGGCAGACTGGTAGTATTGGAATTTGTCCCGTTATATTAGCTTTTTGACTCTATTGCGTAGTTCTAGGAATTTCTATCTAGCTGCGGGGGTTTTGGTTTTGCACCAGTGCTCCCAGGCTTTATCCCTGTTTTTCATTTCTGACTTAGTGGTTTTCTGTAGCCATGCGGAGGGTTGTGCTTTGGTTCTGGAAAATCTTATGGGGGCATGGTAATTAAGGATGTTCAGGAAGGTAGTATTAAAAAATTCAACTGCGCCATCCAGACTGAGGTACTTTAGAACTTGCCAGTTACATTCTTTGAGGGATGAGATGAATGTGAGTGGGTTAAAGTTTATTTTTTTACGTATTTGACGATAGATGACAGGTTTAGCTTGGTACAGGTATTTTTTGAGTAAGAATGTTGGGGAGTGATCACTGAGGCTATCTGATAAGCAGCCTGTTATATATGACTGGGGGTTCTTACTGACTAGTATCCAATCCAGGGTAGTGTGCTTGCTGGAGTTTTTATTTATCCTTGTTGGTGACTGGGCTAGTTGGGTGAAGCCATGAAGGTGTACATGATGGGTTGGATTGTTGCCAGAAGAGGGTTGCCAGTCAATATTGAAATCACCTAAGATGATAGATTCTTGGGGGAGATGGTGGGTAGACCAGCTGAGGAGGTTTTCTAGTGGAGGGGTGTTTTGGTCAGGTGGGAAGTAGCATCCAATTATGTTGATGGTTTTGTTTTGGTTAATTTTGAGGTTGGTATATATTATTTCTTCATTCACTATTTGTGGAGCTGATGATTTTAAGATCTGGATGTTTAGATGCTGTTTAAATATTATAGCTACACCACCTCCTTTTTTGTTTAGCTGGTCTACTCTTAGTATGCTGTAACCTGTAGGGAGTATTTGCTCACTGGTAATGTGAGGTTTTAGCCAGGTTTCTGTCAGGATGACTATATCTGGGGAGTATAAGTCTATGGTGGCATGGAGTTCATGGACTTTGTTGGATATACTTCTAATATTTAGGCTTAGTAGAAGGAAGTCAATTGGCTTTCTATTGGCTGTAATATGGGAGAAGTTGTGGTTTCTAGTCTGATTATGAGGATTGGGGTTGGAGGTGGTAGGGCCAGGGTTGGGGTGGATGTCTCCACTTAGGGCTAGTTTTGATATGCATGAGATTATTAGTTTTCTCAGTTTTTGAATGTGTTTGTTTATAAGGGAAACTTTATGATTGTGCTCTGTGGGTAATAGGTATGGTGGGAGGGTTACTATGTTAAGTTGTAGGGATGCTTTACGTTTGAGTAATGTAGTTGGTAGAATATGTGGGGGGTGCATAGGGATGGTTCTTGAGCTGGTGGGAGGGGAGCTGAGTATGGGTGAGACATGAGTGGTGGTGTGAGTAGTAGTACAGTGGTAGTGGTTGAGTGGGGGAATGATGGAGCTTTGGTAGGATGTAAGATATGCAAGGAGAGTGCATGCAGGCAGTGAGCAAAGGAAAGGTATGTTTGTACATGCTAGTTGAGGAGGTGTGATAGTAGAGGGAATATAGAGGAGGTAGTGTTGGGTTAGTGCTGTGGTTGGCTATTGGAAAGATGGGAGGGGTTTGAGTGCAATAAAGGTAGGACCACTGGGGGTGGGAGGAAATAGGGGGCAGGGTGGGGAGCGAAGCGGGTAGAGACCCTGTTAGGTTCTTGTATGAGGGGCTGGAAACAATCACAATTGACCAAGGACTGCTCTGAAACTAAGTCTTTTCTTAATTTCTCAGGTGGAAAAACAGGATAACCTTGTATCAGTAGGCTACTGTGGTCATAGTTTAAATTAACAAACGCACAGTATTGATCAGTTATGGATACTATTTGCTAACAGAAGGGAATAAGAGAAAGTGGAAGATGTGTGTGGTGGTGGTGGGGGGGCTGCTTACAGCCAAAGCAGAGTGCTCTCCAGGGGAAAATGAAGATTAGCTCAAACAGGTAGACACATACTCAAAGTTAACTGTAGCTGTTTGCAGACAGTTCAGACCCGGACTGTGCTTTTCTTATAAGAATGTTAAAGGTGGTACCGCAGTTGAATACTTAAGAGTGGTGTTAGGTCTAGATAAGAAGAGTACAGAGAGGAGTAAACACTTTTGAGATGGTAAATATATATTATAAAGATTATAAAAAACACACTGAGCAAATAGCTACCACATGCAGGACAATGTCCTGAACCACTACGTAGTATATGCAGATACTGAGCCAATTGGAAGAACATTAGAAAACAAAAACCCAGACAGTTATGCAGCCACAGATAAAAATATAGCGAGCAGCAATCTGTCGTGGTTCTCTAATGTGATTCTATCCACCAGTAACAGCACAAACCTATAGAAATAATTTAGACACTAGTATGAACTGTCTACACACAACACAATTACATGAATAACATTAGTGAACAAGGTGCAGCTATGCAAATAGACCATACATACTATTATACTAGAAACAACTTGGTGCATACAAAATGCTAGCATGCCATAGTAACATCAATAACAAAGCATAAAACATATTAGATGTCTAACACAATTCAACATAAACATATACAGTTGTAAAATGTCTATTACAATTCAACATAAATAGGCATTTACAGTTGTAAAACACTTACTGGAGAGACACTGAGCCTTCATGGGGCCTGTAGCAGAGTGGATTGTAGTTTTACAAATGGTGCATGCCACAGGTAATATTTATTAACTCTGGGATTGTCTTAAGGTAATAAACAGGGAATGGGAGGGGAGAACAAGGGTGTGAGCAGGCAGTTCTTTGTACTGCTGCTAATGAGCCAAAGCAAGACAAGTATGTGTTAAGAAACTATCACAATTGACCAAGGACTGCTCTGAAACTGTAAGTCTTTTCTTAATTTCTCAGGTGGAAAAACAGGATAACCTTGTATCAGTAGGCTACTGTGGTCATAGTTTAAATTAACAAATGCACAGTATTGATCAGTTATGGATACTATTTGCTAACAGAAGGGAATAAGAGAAAGTGGAAGATGTGTGTGGTGGTGGTGGGGGGGGGTGCTTACAGCCAAAGCAGAGTGCTCTCCAGGGGAAAATGAAGATTAGCTCACACAGGTAGACACATACTCAAAGTTAACTGTAGCTGTTTGCAGACAGTTCAGACCCGGACTGTGCTTTTCTTATAAGAATGTTAAAGGTGGTACCGCAGTTGAATACGTAAGAGTGGTGTTAGGTTCAAAGTTAACTGTAGCTGTTTGCAGACAGTTCAGACCCGGACTGTTCTTTTCTTATAAGAATGTTAAAAGTGGTACCGCAGTTGAATACGTAAGAGTGGTGTTAGGTTCAAAGTTAACTGTAGCTGTTTGCAGACATGATTTGCTTCTGCATTCATTTGCAGTGATAGTGCTATAAGCCAGTGGCGTCTAAGACTGTGAAAACTGTATCTGTGTTTTACTTATCACTGGCTTACTCTTTATTCCTCAGTCAGAGGTCTGCCAGGAGCAGCAGGTATTTTCTTTGTTACATTAACTAACAAACATGTTTTTCTTATGTCTTCATCTTCTTTGTGTAAACACATAAATAGCCTTTCATGATGTACTTAAATCTTATTCCAGTGAAACAGCTATGCTGCAGTATTTTGTTACCTACTGAATGCCATAGTTTCAACAAATTTGCTTACCTACCCCCATCCTGTTTTAACTTGGTCAGGGATGGTTGATCAGCTGGGCTATCTGATGATGACATTTGACACTTCATAAATCTTGTACCCCAGATTCAAACAAATTCTAGCCATTCCATCTTATCCTTAATTTTATACTTACATGGATAAAAGGGAGACGTCACTAGCTCAAAAAAGGCAGTGTTGACCAGTTTGGTTATATTCTGCTGTAGCATAACCTATTCCTGGTCAGCATAGGAAGATTTCACCATCAGGTATTTGAAAAAAAAAAACGTAAGTTCTTATATGTATTTTATAGTACTTTTCTGAACTCAGCAAAACACAGTGTCAGCATATAAAATCATGGGCAGTTGCTACCAGTGAAAACTGTAAAAAGAGTGTGGTCTCCTTTATGCCATGCAGGCTGAGGAAGATTCCTTTCTGAAAGACACAGACACTCGGACATATTTGTGTGTGCACCCCTGCCACAATTTGAATACAAAACAAAGATCACTCGCTTACACACACACACACACACACACACACACACACACACGCACACGATTTGAATACAAAATAAGAGATGATGACATCTTCAAGATCTGTATCAGGAAAAATGGAAATGAAGGAACTGATTGTTTTAAGATTAAAGTGGTTTTAACAAATAACTGGTGTATTTTGAAAGGTAGTCGAGATTGTGTAACTAAGTTTGTAGGAGATGGACCAAGGTTTATTAACAAAAAAGGGAGAGGTATAAAAAAATTAAGAAAAAAGTGGTAAGGATGAATGTGATACCTTTAGCAATCAAAAGAAAACTTAAAAGCATTTTTCATGCTCCTATTGTAGGTTTATAGTGGATCATCCAAGTTTGTCTTGTAGTTCCCCAGAACATTTCCTGTGAAGCGCGTGGATATTTTGATTATAATTCTGACTTTATAGTGCCTGTAGCAGCAGCATGCAACAGCTGTGACATTTTATCTAGGGGAATCCTATATATGACCTTAAATGTGCTGTTCAAACCAAAAGGGAAGTTAATGTCAGATAAATTTACAGAGGACTAAGAATTTCAAGAAATTTCTATTGCACGCTGTTCATCATGCATTATAAAGGAAGTAACAATGACTAATCAGAGTTCAGAGATGTGAAATGGCAGGTAAGTATGCGTGTTCACCCAGGACTTAATGGCTCCATTAACTACAAGTGTGTTATTAAGCACAATAGTACGTACAACAAATGTGAACAATGACTTGCCTCATGACTAACAGGTTTTGAAAGCAGTCTGAAGAAGGACTCTTGTGAAGCTTGAAAGCACTTGCTGGCTGTTTTTATTTTTTTATTTCTTAATTTCAAAAGTATATTTCAGCTGTTAAGTTTCTTTTTTTGGTGACGCTTTGCTTGTTTATTTCTTGAATCTGCTTGTCATGGGTATTTTGTATTTTCCTTGCTGAAGAAACTGAAAGGTACTGATGTGTTTCTGGGCACTAAATTTTATCTATTTTATATTATAGTGAGAAAAAAAAAACTTTGGACTAACATTAACTAAATTGGAGGATGGAGTTCTCCTTTAATATAAGAGAAGACAACAGAATAAAATCAAATAAAATTCTGAAACAGACATTCAGTTTTGGATTAAAGTGAAACCCTTTTTTTTCCTGTCTTTATTGAGGGTGGGATTGTCCTGCAAAATATCAGATTTCATGAAGAGATGTTCCAATGTGGGTTTCTGAAAAGGTGGCAGCCCTATGCATAGGACACATGTTTTTTAAGTGTTACCTATAAGCCACATGTGTGACTAGTTATAAAGAAAAACTTATTTAACAATTATACAGAGGAATTGTCTCATTCTTGTAATTATCTGGATAGATATTTGTGTGTAAGTATAACAGTGCCCAAGTTAATTGTTAAACTAAAAGTAGGAATAGGCTCTGTATCTCATTGGTGTTAAATTCTGACTTACTGTTGCTATATTTTTACTCCTCTCCCTTCTTTCTTCTGCCAATTGACCTTTGGCTGAGAGTAAAACTTTATTGTATTCCCTTGATCAGGGGCATCTCAGGAGTAGGAAGGATTTTCTTGGTTTCAGCAGTAGTTAGAAGAAAGCTCTACTTCTTAACTGACTAACATTTTTCATTGTATTCATCTCCTGGTTAGAATTCATGCTCTGTCATTCTAAGTACTTAGTTGTTTGTCTTTTCAGCTTTTCCCGGTTAGGGGTCGCCACAGTGGAACTCCAGTCCGCTAATGATTGGCAGTAGATTTTTTTTTATGGTGCCGAGTTGCCAGCCCGACGCCCATTCACGCATGTCTTTCGAAAACCACTCACCCGCAGGGAGGACATGCAGACTCCACACAGAAGGCACTCCAGCCAAGAATCAAACAGGAGAACCTCTTGCTGTGAGGCAACAATGCTACCGCTGCACCACCGCGGCTTAGTATTGTTTTATAAATTTGTTGTACCCAAAGTGACCTAATAGGGGTTACCATACTGATTTAATTTTGCTGCTGCTTTCTAGGGTGCACTATATGTTGCCAGTATATGAAATTGGAAGGCCATACAATTTCCATTGTTTTGGCTTTCCACTAACTTGCAGAGAATGTGTGCTGAATTACTGAATCTTCTTCCCAGAATGTCTCTCAAGAGAACCACAGCATACCTTTTTTAGCTACTCGCTCTAATTTTCTTGCAGGAAATGTCTAAACAGAATTTTACCGACGTTTTGTGCATTCTTTGTTTGACTTACAATAAATATCTGAATTAAATAAAAGTTTTTGCTCTTCCTGTGCTGTTTTTGAGGAGTCATCTCAACTGCCTTTCATTCAATGAATTTTGTTAAGCATCTGTCACCCATACGTATTTTTTAATTCTTGTTTATATTGTGACTTATGATGTTTTACACTTGTTTTTTTAATGTGACTTATACGGTATTTTATTTTTATATTTTTATTTTATTGTGACTTATAGGCTGTGTTTTTGTTCCCATTTTCGTTTTTATTGTGATTTATGGTGTGTTTTTCATTCTTATTCTTATTGTGACTCGGGGGGGGGGGGGTATTCTTATTACTATTTTGAGACTTTTTTTATTCTTATTTTTATTGTGTTTCTCCCGTGTTGTGTGATGAGTATTAGTCCCCCTTCATTGGGAGCCATCATACAGGTCGCCATCAGGGCTTTTATCGTGAGGTCTCTAACGCCCTCTCCCCACACCTTGATGGTTGATATAAGTACCTGCATCACTGTGGGAATGTCCTTTGCCCATCCCTGTCATGTGTTTCCTGCAACACAAATGCTAACAAGTGCTACCTGTACTGGTTTGGAACACCAAGCCAAGCCCACGTCTTCTGGTCCTTTGGCCATTATTATTGTAGGCCTCTGCTTGTACATGGGCAGTGTGGCTCACTGTTACCTTAATTTCCCTCTCACTAAGATGAATGAACCAGTGAAAACTGCACAATTCTACTCTCCCTTGCTTGGCTTTTTCAGTGCCTAAACTGATTTTCAAACTTGAGTCGTCTGGATTGTAGTATGAGACAGAGCCAGGTTATGAGGCGTTTTATTTGTAAACAAAAGTCTGTTATCTTAAATGGTATAATTTCTTTAATAAATTAGACTCAAACTCCATGTCAAACAGCAGCCTAACAATAGTACTGGGGCCAGTTAAGTATCCTAGAAGCTTCTGGTAAAAATATAGTTGCCATAACCTAAAATCGTAATACGGGTTCAGGATATTAAGCACATTTAAACAGATGTGGTTTATGCAACAGATGTACAAGAGTAGTTGCCATTATCTGCCATGTTTCATTACCTGTTACCCTCAGTTGCTTACAACATCAGAGCAACAAGAATCCATTCCTATTCTCATATGAGTAAAAGCATTGCTGGGACGTCATTCACGCTAATACATCTGTGTAAACCATCTAAACCCTACAAAGTCACCTCAGGTGGCACATTTGCACAGATACCCCTCATATCAATGACATTACAAAACTTGTTTAAAAATACTGGAAAGAATACAAAGAACCTTTACAAGGCAGATCACAGACCTTTGTGGAAAGGAATACAATGACAAATTAAGGTCTCAAACGCTTTACTCCGTGGCATATAAATTAATGAGAACAATGCTATTATGTTATTTGTGTAAAACTTATGATCATTTGGCATCTGTATAATGTTTACTAAACATAATGTAAATAGAAGGAATAAAAAATCTTATAGTCAGCTTGTCTGTGGTATCTTCTTTAGCAAAAACCAACAGTTTGTTTATAGGAGAGGAAAACTATGAACTCACGACCAATAAATTTAAAGTCTGTGCCCTATTTAGCTATATTTAAGAAGGCGCTTGAAAACTGGATAGGCAAACTTGTTTTTGAAACTAGGATGCCTGGTGACAAACTCACTGGTGGTCATTTTCTGGGCCTGGAGTTGCCTCAATGACAACATTGAACAATTGAGAATATAAAGGGTGAGTTATTAGTACTCCTACATTCTAATATAAACTGGGATTATATATACAAATCTAATGTTGCCTCATCTAATGCAACAGTGATTACAATTCATGCAACTGAAACTCATCAAACACTTAAAGCATCACAAACAACTCGCTAAACACACAGAATGCTAAACTGAACCACATCATACACACAGCAAACACACATACACCAACACAGACCACCAGATCCAGTGTTGTTTGCAAAGGGGTATGTCTGGTGCATCCCATGTGGGAGGCACCCCCCTGCTAATTAAGTATATCAACTCTGAGATTGTGTAACAGTGAGAAAATGGCATATTCCCTATCCCTGCTGTAATGTGATCTAGCACAAAGTTAAAGCTGGCAACTTTAGAGCAAAAGCTGGTAAATGGATGTGTAAATACAGAAAGAAAAACCTCAATCCATAGTTCAAGCTCACAAAAACTTCGTACAGCTCAAAAAACTCACAGAGCTATTACAAGAGATCTTAAATAGTACTTGGCAAAGAATTCTGATCAGTATGTAATTTTCAGTAATACTTACCAGGAAATTCAATGCGACTGACACTTATGAGCACTTCATCATTCAATAGAATGGAACACCAACTGTGTCCTTGATCATGCAAAATGTATTTACATATATACACTCGTGTGTGTGTGTGTGTGTGTGTGTGTGTGTGTGTGTGTGTGTGTGTGTGTGTGTGTGTGTGTGTGTGTGTGTGTGTGTGTGCGACCCTAAAAAAGTCTAAACTCCACAATGCCGACATTAAAAACATTGACAAGAAAATAAAAATCAACAATGCACTGTGTGTTCTTTGTGACATAACGTCTGAGCATACAAATATTTTTTCCAGGGGAACCCATCTCTGCAATCCCCTACACTCCCTGCTACTTACATATTTCATCTCTAAGATCGCATGATACTGGGGAGAGGGCATATTCTCCAAGCCTGATATTATAGCAATCTCCTACAAATATTGTCAAAAAAGCTACTAACTAAAACACATTTCAACAAAATTAAAGGTTCTGATTTGCATATACACACACACACACACACACACACACACACACACACACACACACACTGGATATAAAAGGTTTACGCATCCCTGTTAAAATGCCAGATTTTTGTGATATAAAAAATTAGACCACAATAAATCATTTCAAAACTTTTCCCACCTTTAATGTGACCTATAACCTGTACAATTCAATTGAAAAACAAACACATCTGTTAGGGGGAAAAATATAAAAAATAAAAAAAGTACAATACACTAGTTACATAAGTGTACACACCCTTAAACTAATACTTTGTTGAATCACCTTTTGAATCAATTACAGCATTCAGTCTTCTTGGGTACACAACTGCCATCTATTAGAGACTGATTAACCCCAAATAAAGTTCAGCTGTTCTAGTAGGATTTTCCTGACGATTTATTCAGTTGCCTGCTACACCAAAAGCCATGGCTCGCAGAGAGCTTACAAAGCATCAAAGGGATCTCATTGTTGAAAGTTATCAGTCAGGAGAAGGGTACAAAAAAATTCCACAGCATTGGATACACCATGGAACACAGTAAAGACAGTAATCAAAAAGTGGAAAAAATATGGGACATTGCAAAGAACTGGACGTCCCTCCAAAATTGATGAAAAGAAAAGATGAAAACTGGTCAGGGAGGCTGCCAAGAGACCTACAGTAACACTGAAAGAGGTGCAGGAATTTCTGGCAAGTACTGGTTGTGTACTACATGTGACAACAATCTCCCATATTCTCCATATCTCTGAACTCTGGGGTAGGGTTGCAAGATGGAAGCCTTTTCATACACAGAAAAACATGCAGGCCCAGCTAAAATTTGCAAAAAAATACAGCATGTTCCAAAAGCATGTGGGAAAATATTTTATGGCCTGATGAGACCAAGGTTGAACGTTTTGGCCACAATTCCAAAAGGTACGTTTGGCTGAAAAACAACACTTCGCATCACCAGAAGAACACCATCCCCACTGTGAAGCATGGTTGTCAGTATCCCGCTTTGGGGTTGCCTTTCTTCAGCTGGAACTGGGGCTTTAGTCAAGGTGGAGGGAATTATGAACAGTTCTAAGTACCAGTCACTTTTGGCCCAAAACCTTCAGGCATCTGCTAGAAAGCTGAAGATGAAGAGGAATTTCACCTTTCAACATGACAATGACCCCAAGCATACATCCAAATCAACAAAAGAATGGCTTCATCAGAAGAAATTTAAAGTTTTGGAATGGTCCAGCCAGAGCCCAGACCTAAATCCAATAGAAAATCTGTGGGGTGACCTGAAGACAGCTGTGCACGAGATGCCTTCTCAGTCTGACAGATTTGGAGCACTTTTGCAGGAAAAGTGGACAAATATTGCCAAGTTAAGATGTGCCATGCTGATAGACTCCTACTCAAGAAGACTGAATGCTGTAATCCAATCAAAAGGTGCTTCAACAAAGTATTCGTTTAAGCGTGTGGACACGCAACAAAGTACTAGTTTAAGGGTGTGCACACTTATGCAACCAGTGTATTGTACATTTTTTATTTTTTATATTTTTCCCCTAACAGATTTGTTTTTCATTTGAATTGTACAGGTTATATAGGTCACATTAAAGGTGGGAAAAGTTTTGAAATTATCTATTGTAGTCTCATTTTTTATATCACAGAAACCTGGCATTTTAACAGGGGTGTGTAAACTTTTTACAGCCATTGTATATGTGTGTGTATAGTATGTGTATGATTGCTTGTATGTATGCATTTTATGGTCCATCTTGTCTCATTGTAAACTTTTTATAGCCACTGTATGTGTGTGTGTGTGTGTGTGTGTGTGTGTGTGTGTATAGTATGTGTATGATTGCTTGTATGTATGCATTTTATGGTCCATCTTGTCTCATTGATAACCAGAATCATTGATGCCCCCTTAAAATGAACTCCTCTTACTGAATCCTCAATGCATACAAAAAGTTAAAAAAATAATAAAAAAACCCCACAGCTAATGTTCATGTGAAGTGCAAGTCCGCCATGCCTGCACAAAGGCCATACAGTGATGGAAAAAGAGTAACAGTCAGTGTTATGCTAAAATGGAAGCTCTCTCCCCTCACTGCACTGTGACCTCTCTACTAGTAAATAAGATCCAGTCTAAAAAGTTGTCTAAAGAATCATAAGATAAAGAAGAACCTTTCTTAATCACATTGTGCTAAGGTGGTTTTACTGGGTGCCAAGAATATGCATATTAGCACATGTTCTGGCCATTTGTTTCTTGTCGGCAAATTTAAAGTTTTACGTTTCATGTACATAATTTGTATGCATTATGTGATTCTGACTCCACGATTTGGTTTCTGATTTACCTATATTCGGGTATGAGTCATTGTGTTGTTGCATAGTGTTTTTTTTTTTCTTTCAAACATTTTTTTTGTCTGCGAGATCCCTTGAAGCAAAGCACCAGGCTCATTAGTACTTAACTGCACATATGCTTTCTCCTAATTTTCTAGGCATACAATTTCAGAAATCTCTTTTGTAGGTTATTATATTATAGGGAATGTATCTCATTAAGTATAGGTCCATGGGATGCTAAATGAACATTTATGTCAAGATGAAGTATTAGCATTTGAATCTATGAAAAACTAATACCAATACTTTGTAGTCGTTCTTGAAATGTGTTTTCCTGATTTTGAAAAGTTCAAATATTAGCTACAAAAATTCAGATATTAAATAAAAAGAATACGAAGCATATTGAGTAATACATGCAATAAATTATTTACTGGAATGAGGAGTCCAGCTGCTAGTTTTCTAAACTGTAATATAATGCAATATAATAAAAAATTAGTTACTTAAATGTGACGTATTTTGTACAGCTTTAGTAGACAGTGCTTGGCATTTAGTTCCTAGAATAACATCAGTCATTAACATTTATATTCTGGGGTGAATTTATTAGAAGGAAGGACACTGATGGTAACAAAATATCTTGATACACAAATGTACGCCTTAAAGAACTTGATTCACATATTGTACCATGCTATTATTTATCACTTTACGGGTCTGAATATAGAGTAGTTAAGATGTTCTTGTTTTTTTAAATTTTTTACCCCTTGAAGAGTTTCTGCTTGAGGTGCTTGGTTAAATAAAGCTTGACTTTTTATGCTGAAAAAAAAAATAACATCTAGAGTTGTAATTTATTGTGCCATAGTGTTAGAATAATAAGTCAGTGAGGCACTTAATACACAAGAACAAGTAATGAGAACATTAGATTGTTTAGTAATATTAGTTTCTTTGAATCTTATTTAATAACGTGGTACATGTTATGCTCCGGTATGAATGTGGCAGGTGTTATGTGGCGTGACACCAAGGAAGAGAATATTGTTTTAAAAAGGTAATGCCTGCACTTTTAAATTCAGACCATAAGACATTTGTAAACCATATTTAAGCTCTGTGAAATATGTAACAGAAGTCTGCACTGCGAAATTTCATTTATAAAATGTCCTACGAGGGATTAGAGTATTGTATTTGTTCTTTCATGATATATGTAGAAGAAATATGTTAGAAAGCTGTAGCCTCAGTCTGCAGGGTATATGTGAGAAAATGCAGTCAGATTAATTAATTATTTGCCTGTAATTGCAAGAAGGTAAAAAACTGAATCAGCCTAAGATCATAAATAGTAATTACAGTACTTTCAAAGAAACCTTTACCCAGAACTATGAAAGGAAGTAGTCAATATGCAAGCTGTTAATAGATATATGTGAAATCCACTTTAGTGTTAGCTAATCATTCTTATGTTGTGTGGGAAAGAACTGATGTTTCTGTGGGGGGAAAAAGAAATATGTATTTGGAGCCTAAACAATTGTAAAATTCAATCTAGTTGGAGAATCTGGTTGTATCCACATCTATGTAAATAGCATATATCTCAATCTTCCATCTCCAAAATGTGGAACATTATCTCTCCAGTTTGTAGAACAAATAGGGGAAAATGTGGAGCAAATAATTAACTAACAGCTTCATCTATATAAAATCGGAAATGCAGCTACAGTGGGTAAGGAGGGGACAGGTAGATACTATAGTTCACAGATGCAGATAGCAAGAGAGTAGTGAGAAAGGGGCTTGGATTGCTTGGTCAAAGACTCAGCGTTTACGTCAGTCTGTAGTCCTAGTCTTCATGTGAATGTTAGAAGTTCATGCACAGGGCAACAGTGTGTATTTCTTTTATATTCTTGGAAACAGGTTGCATTTGGTGAATTAATTGCTGAATCAGATGCGTGTGCAGATTGAGTCGCACCAGTGGTGTGACTTGAGACAATCCATTTTTTGGCTAGCAGACTCATTGGGGCAGTGAAGCTTATCTAAGAACCATAGCACCTGTACCTCACATACCTGGCTAGTACACTGGTTGGGTTCACTCTGCATAAGCACCAGACGAACCATCACATATTGGTGGCAGTGACCTACCAATCACAGGTGACATACTGAAATGCTGCTTAGTAAAACATTAGTACTCAAGTCTGAGGCAACTTTAAGATGGGAGCTTACCAGAGGGTACGAGTTTTAGTGGTGCCAGATAGAACATTAAATTGTATATAATGTAAATCTAACTAAGAATTCTACTTTAAACAAGCTGGTCATCATTTGGGTTTAGACCTTGAGAATAACATATCCCTTGTTTTGCTGGCTGTAACATCACATTGGCACCACAGAAAGTGTAGTTGATTTATATTTGTGCAGAAAATAGACATTGAATCATCAGTTTAAGCTAAGCCATTCTGATTTCCAACAATACTATAAGTGTGTTCAGTACTTTTTGGAAGTAGCAACTGTAGTTACCTGTTTCTGGGTATAACATGACCTGTACACTTTTGAAACAAAGCAAATGGAACTGAAGGCATGCTGAATCGTTTTCTCTCACTGTGCAAAAAATACATGTTCAAATATGAATATGATAGTTTTTAGTCTTAAACGAGGGAACCTCGGGTAGATAGTTTTTTTTATTGATTTGGAGTTGCACAGATTAGTATTTTAACAGGAAGTAAGACACTTAACTTATACAGTTGGCTCATTTCTCTTTACCCGATGAGTATTTTTTTTCCTAGTACCCCGTATTAATTAATATTGCCTCCAGATCCAGAAAAGTCTGATGTTGAGTACCAGTCAGCAGAAGACCATTCAGTGACTTGCACTATTGATGCCTACAGTTTTAGTCAGCAGTATTAACTGAAATCAGTTTGAGAACTCAACCATTAGCTGAATGTCATAGATTCATATAGGAGCATAAGTTAGGAATTCTCCTCATAACCACAGGCCATGCAAAATGGCCCTCACTTACATCACCCTGAGATCCATTCATTACAGCTTTTAAAAGGTTCTGAGGTGTTGGGGGGGAGGACTTGTAGTGTTTGGTAAAAAAAAAAAAAAAAAATTACATAATATATAGAGCTTTTAAAGACTTCAGTTTCCTGTTGTGGAATTAACTAATGTGTTCTTAACTTTCTTAAATTATACTTCCTGTCTTTGAACCCATTGTCTCGTTAGAGATGCTGTTCCCTGTGATCTCCGTTTTGTGGAAAAAAAAAGAAACTTATTCATATTGTCCCATGACACTCTCTGTATCTTCAGACAGTATCCCCCTCCTTGCATATCTTATTTATTAAAAACTGTTACCTTCTTTGGTTTTGCTGATTACTTTTTAGATATATAAATTTCTCTGCTCTCGCCCTTTTTTATCTAGGGTATGCATATGTTTCTTCTGTATATTGCTTCTTTTGCAAACTCAGAAGCATTTTCTGCAACCTTTCAACATGATCCACTTTCATAACCTGGGGAAAGGAGTCTCAGAAGTATAAGAAACATTCTTATAAGTTTTTTTTGCTCTGTGTACTCTTCCTAGTCTCCCCATATTTCTTTTTTCATTGTTTGCATACTTGAAGTTGCCTTCCATGTTTATTAGTAGCACTGCATGCAGTACGTACAGCATCTGTGCCAAGATTTTTCTTACACACGTATTACTTTTCATTCTTTTGCATTAATGCTAAGCTGGCATAGCTTTAACCACGCTTTAAAAATACCACTTTAATTATTTATTATCTATATTTTATATTATTTATTGATCAGGTGGTTACACTAGATCAAAAGGATACCTTTTTCAGCCATAACCTATTTACAGAAAGAAATAACAGCTATTGATTAAAACAGTGCAGGAATAAAGAACAATCCAGTGCCACAGTACATCACAAGAATACATAAAACTACAGTGCATCTTCTCTTATTCCCACCATCGGATCTTATTTATCAAGCTGAGGGAAATGTACGCCACCAATAAAGCTTCTGTGTTTTCCTTAAAGCCCTTTTGCAAGTTTGCATATAAAGGCGATTTTAGCTCTGGACCCTCTAGGCATTTCTTTCTTCAGTGTGTTCCCAGCAGATATGACCCTCTGTGTCCTGTTGGCTGACGAGACTAGTACTGATGTTACTACTCCCCCCTCCCCATTTTAATTAATTTTATTACCAGGGTCAGATGAATTTCTGAACTCAAAGCAAGCCATGACTATAACCTGTCCCTGGTCTGTTACTTTGGTCATCCTGTGAAAGAAATATGTTTTATTTGTCTGACCAGACCTCCCTGCTGTGAATCTTCATGCTGTCTTGGGCCTTCTTTCTCATGCACATCTAAGTATTCAGCTCTTCTTTCCTTTTCATGTGATTCCATCATTTTCCTTACTGCTGATGGCAAACTAACAATTACATTTGTTGATTAGGTGATTAGGTTACAAAAGAAAATTATGTAGGACATCATTTGAATTTGGTGGATAAGCCTCATCAGGATTAACCTTTCATCACTGAAACTGCAGCTGGGCTTACTGCGGCTCAGTGGCAGACTGAATATATTGTTTCTTTAGCAGACAAATAAATGGGTCTATAAAAATTCCCTGAATAAAGGTCTCCTGAGTGCAGTTTCCCTGAGATGACCGAATGAAATTAAGTCTTGGCTGAAACCACATTTAAGCAATGCTTTTTTGTTTTGTAAAAAGTGTAGCAGTCCATCAGGGTGGTATAAGTTTTAAAAGCCACAGGGTAGAAGCTCTGCAAACTGGGGGGGGGGGGGTGAGAGAGGGACTGGTAACTGAACTCCTCCTTCCCACGTTCTTCAACAGAATCATGAGAATAAATATCGGTACACTTAGGTAAGAGATGCAGGGAACATGACTCTCTGGAGCAGGGATTGTGCCATTCAGTAGTCACAGTGTATTGACTAGACTGGTGCAAATGAGATGCAGACGAGGGCTGGAACACAGGACTGGATAATGAGCACAGCTTCAGAATGCTGCTATATCCTGCATACTAGTTTAGCAAGAGTGATCCACTCTTGTAGGGTCATTTCCAGCATAGTGCACTGTGTACCTGTCCTCCTAAATATAAGGCTGCATAAGCTCACATCTATGGCATTCCAGTACAGGGTATGCAGTGCTGCCCTGCCATGTACCATCAGTGCAACTGTAACCCCCACAGTACTTAATGCAGTATTCATTAGCAGGGTGTACAGTACTCCCATGCTATGTACCCTCAGTATTACTGTATAAATCCCACAGCGCCTAATTTGGTGTCTATTAGGAGGGTACACAGTATTGGCCTGCTGTGTACCCTCAGTGTTATTATATAGCCCCCACAGCACCTTATGCAGTGTTCATTAGGAGGGTACAAAGTGCTGCCCTGTGTACCCTCAGTGTTACTATATAACCCCCACAGCACCGTCTGCAGTATTCATTAGGAGGAGACAAAGTGCTGCCCTGCTGTGTACCCTCAGTGTTACTATATAACATCCACAGCATCTTTTGCTGTATTCATTAGGAGGGTACAAAGTGCTGCCCTGTGTACCCTCAGTGTTACTATATAACCCCCACAGCACCTTATGCAGTGTTCATTAGGAGGGTACAAAGTGCTGCCCTGTGTACCCTCAGTGTTACTATATAACCCCCACAGCACCTTATGCAGTGTTCATTAGGAGGGTACAAAGTGCTGCCCTGTGTACCCTCAGTGTTACTATATAACCCCCACAGCACCTTATGCAGTGTTCATTAGGAGGGTACAAAGTGCTGCCCTGTGTACCCTCAGTGTTACTATATAACCCCCACAGCACCTTATGCAGTGTTCATTAGGAGGGTACAAAGTGCTGCCCTGTGTACCCTCAGTGTTACTATATAACCCCCACAGCACCTTATGCAGTGTTCATTAGGAGGGTACAAAGTGCTGCCCTGTGTACCCTCAGTGTTACTATATAACCCCCACAGCACCGTCTGCAGTATTTATTAGGAGGAGACAAAGTGCTGCCCTGCTGTGTACCCTCAGTGTTACTATATAACCCCCACAGCACCTTATGCAGTGTTCATTAGGAGGGTACAAAGTGCTTGCCCAGCTGTATGCCCTCAGTGTTATTATATAACCCCCACAGCACCTTGTGCAGTTCATTAGGAGGGTACACCATGCTGCCCTGCTATGTACCCTCAGTATTACTGTATAACCCCCAGCACCTAATTTAGTGTTCATTAGGTGGGTACACAGTGCTGCCCTGCTGAGTACCATCAGTGCAACTGTATAATCCCCACAATACTTTATGCAGTTTTCATTAGGTGGGTACACCATGCTGCCCTCCTGTGTGCCCTCGATGTTACTATATAACCCCTACAGCACCTAATGCAGTGTTCATTCAGGGGGTACACAGTGCTGCCCTGCTGTGTACCCTCAGTGTTACTATATAACCCCTACAGCACCTAATGCAGTGTTCATTAGGAGGGTACAAAGTGCTGCCCTGCTGTGCCCTCAATGTTATACAACCCCCACAGCACCTTATGCAGTTCATTAGGAGGGTACATAGTCCTGTGGCTGTGGTAGGACAGCAGATCCCAGACTGTCATCCTACCCTGCTTTCCTCTGCTGGCTTACTGTCCATATCCAGGCCTGCCTGTCTCACTGACTGAATGAGTAGGAAGAGATGATGGCAGACTGTGTGGATCGGTAGCTCAACTCTTGCACTGGCCATCTGGAGACTGTCCTCCTGCTGCTTGGCATTACCCAGTATGCCATCTGAGACAGGTCTCATGGGGGAGGGCAATCACCGTGATAAGTGACTTCTGCAGTGGTCCTACCTAAGGCAGTATGACCAAAAAAGCATGGACTCCACCCTATCCCTTATCATGCCGTGTTCCTTCTTTGTGTTTTGTTTTCTGGCAAATAGGGAATTAGGGTCACTAAATAATGACAAGACATTTGAGTTTCAGACTTCATTTTCTTCAAAAATGCATGCTAACATGAAACTTGTTATAGTAATTTTTTAAGTTAATAAGAACAAGATTTAAAATATGTCCCTAATGTTGGTCCTTGATTTCCCATTATTTTTGGTTTTGTCCAGATTTCTTGCATTACCATGTTGAGATGTATGATCTCTAGTGCTCTGCTGTTTGTCATAGTGGCTTAGTAATGGAGACAAATTTTAGGGTGATATTTGCATGAGTCAGAGGAAGGAAAATATGATGTGTTTACAATGTTCATCTCCATCTTTGTAGCTATATTACTGTATGTACTAATAAGTACTTTTTAGGGTAGTCACTACTTACCGTTAATGTGAAAATTCTGTCACTACATTGCATTATATTAGCACATCACTGATATTTACACCGATTGACAAGAAAATACATGTGTTTTTCAGTTCTTTAACTCTTTCTGTATGTTTTACATCTGCTATGTGCAGTAAGTAAATCTCAAACATTTCCTTTGAGGTCTTCCAAATTTGCATGCATGCCCAATCAGTGATATTATCATAGGTAATTGCTTGTGCTTCACAGCTTGATTCTTCATGGGTATTTATCTCAGATGTAGATTCAGCGAAGTGCTTTGTTCAACGTTTTTTTATCAATTTATGTAACTTTCATTTTAGGTTCAGAAGATGTCTCTAGGTTCCCTCGACTCGACTTTTTTTGTGTGTGTGTGTTTTCAGCAACATTTTGGTTATTATGATTTATAATGTATCCATGATGTCACTGACAAATCTGCATGTCAGTCAATCATGCATTATTTGTATATGTCTTCATAGGCATTTGACATGTCAGTCACACAGACCACACCCACTTCTCCAACTGTGAGGGGTACAAGGACAAATTTATGCCAGACTGAGTATCTCTGTAGTACTCTCTGCATAGCTAAGAAAGGCCTTTTCTGAATCCCATAGAAAGAATTAGATATTTATTTTTAAGCAAAATATACAAATATTTATAATATCACAAATAAAATGAAATATAAATTCACATCAGAGTTAAAACATTTTTTCATTCTGTTAAAATCACAATGAAACTATATCATTTCAGATAGTCTGTCTTAGAGTGCTAGTAAAGAATGCTGCATAGTTTACATTCACTATCCAACTCTAAGAAAAAATAATGCAAACAGTTTTTCACCCTCAAGTACACTAGCAGTATAAAATGCATTTAATGCCATGCATGGAATCGGCACATAGTGCTAGATATACTACTGTTTTGTCATAACAGTTCTGTTAATAAAGTCATTATGGTTGAACATCCTCTTTTCAACACTTCAAATAAAAATTTGCTTATAGAATGTAGTGCATTATATAATATTCAGATCATCTTTTATTGTAGCGATGTGTCACAGGCTACTTTACAAAACAGATGAAAATAAAACAACCAAATGTTAAAATTAGGAAACGGCACATCTAGAGTGGATATAAAAAATGTACACACCCCTATTAAAATGCCAGGTTTTTGTGATATAAAAAAATGAGACCACAATAAATCATTTCAAAACTTTTCACACCGTTAATGTGACCTATAATATGTACAATTCAATTGAAAAACAAATCTGTTAGGGAAAAAAATATGAAAAATAAAAAAAAATGTACAGTAAGCTGGTTGCATAAGTGTGCATACCCTTAAACTAATACTTTGAAGCACCTTTTCATTTAATTACAACATTCAGTCTTCTTGGGTAGGAGTCTATCTGCATGGCACATCTTGACTTGGCTGTATTTGCCCACTCTTTCTTGCAAAAGTGCTCCAAATCTGTCAAATTGTGAGGTCATCTCTTGTGCACAGCTTTCTTCCGGTCACCCCACATATTTTCTATTGGATTTAGGTCTGGGCTCTGGCTGGGACATTCCAAAACTTTAATTTTCTTCTGGTGAAGCCATTCTTTTGTTGATTTGGTTGTATGCTTGGGGTCATTGCCGTGTTGAAAGGTGAAATTCCTCTTCCTCTTAATCTTTTTAGCAGACACCTGAAAGTTTTGAGCCAAAAGTGACTGGTATTTGGAACTGTTCATAATTCCCTCCACCTTGACAAAAGCCCCAGTTCCAGCTGAAGAAAAGCAACCGCAAAGCATGATACTGCCACCACCATGCTTCACTGTGATGATGGTGTTCTTTTCATGATGCGAAGTGTTTTTGTGTCACATGTACCTTTTTGAATTGTGGCCAAAAAGTTCAACCATGTTGTCATCAGACTATAACACATTTCCCCACATGATTTTTGGAGACTTGATGTATTGTTTTGCAAATTTTAGCCAGGCCTGGATGTTTTTCTGTGTAAGAAAAGGCTTCCATCTTGCAACCCTACCCCATAGTCCAGACATATGTATGATACGGGAGATTTTTGTCACATGTAGTACACAACCAGTACTTGCCAGAAATTCCTGCATCTCCTTCAGTGTTGCTGTAGGTCTCTTGGCAGCCTACCTGACCAGTTTTCATCTTGTCTTTTCATCAATTTTGGAGGGACTTCCAGTTCTTTGCAACATCACTGTTGTCCCATAATTTCTCTACTTTTTAATGACTGTCTTCACTGTGTTCCATGGTATATCCAATGCTGTGGAAATTTTTTGTACCCATCTCCTGACTGATACCTTTCAACAATGAGATCCCTTTGATGCTTTGTAAGCTATCTGCGAACCATGGCTTTTGCTGTGGCAGGCAACTGTGTAGATGTCAGAAAATCCTACTAGGACAGCTGAACTTTATTTGGGGTTAATCAGTGTCATTGACAGGAGACATCACAAATTGATTACACATGCATCATGGTTGCACATTATCTCTGCTAAGGGAAACCCCAACTCTAAGTGAAATAAGCTAGAAAAGGGACTGCAATTCACAGTCACACACACACACACACACACACACACACACACATATATATATATATATATATATATATATATATATATATATATATAAATGTGTGTGTATGTAAACATTGCATATCAAATGTTTATAATATCTTCTGTTTTTACTGATGGCAGAAGCGATCTAATACTTGATCACTTCTGCTGATGTTACTTTGTGGGAGGTCATAGAACAGCTGGAAAAGGGAATTTGCTCTTTAATCACCATTGTGCTAATTCGAAGTTGGTGTACTGTATACAGTGGATATAAAAAGTGTACACATCCCTGTTAAAATTCCAGGTTTTTGTGATATAAAAAAATGAGACCACAATAAATCTATAACCTGTACAATTCAGTTGAAAAACAAATCTGTTAGGGGAAAAAATATAAAAAAATGTACAATAAGCTGGTTGCATAAGTGTGCACACCCTTAAATTAAAACTTTGTTGAAGCGCCTTTTGCTTTAATTACAGCATTCAGTCTTCTTGGGTACACACCTGCCATCAATTAAAGAGACTCTGATTAACCCCAAATCAAATTCAGCTGTCCTAGTAGGATTTTCCTGACATTTACTCAGTTGCCTGCTACAGCAAAAGTCATGGTTCACAGAGAGCTTACAAAGTATCAAAGGGATCTCATTGTTGAAAGGTATGAGTCAGGAGA
Source organism: Protopterus annectens (assembly GCF_019279795.1). Classification (NCBI taxonomy): domain Eukaryota; kingdom Metazoa; phylum Chordata; order Ceratodontiformes; family Protopteridae; genus Protopterus; species Protopterus annectens. The sequence continues at coordinate 545,207,387 of NC_056749.1, forward strand.
AGGGGACAAAACAATTTCCACAGCATTGGATATACCATGGAACACAGTGAAGAGAGTCATCAAAAAGTGGAGAAAATATGGGACAACAGTGACGTTGCAAAGAACTGGATGCCCCTCCAAAATTGATGAAAAGACAAGACAAAACTGGTCAGGGAGGCTGCCAAGAGACCTACAGCAACACTGAACGAGCTGTAGGAATTTCTGGCAAGTACTGGTTGTGTACTACATGTGACAATATTCTCCATATGTCTGGCCTATGGGGTAGGTTTACAAGATGGAAGCCTTTTCTTACACAGAAAAACATACAGGCCAGGCTAAAATTTGCATAGCAATAGATCAAGTCTCCAAAAAGCAAGTAGGAAAATGTGTTATAGGTTCATAGGTGTGTACTAGGCTAATGGCCCTGGAGCCTTTACAAGCCTAGCCCATAAAATTACCCCGGCATTGTGCCACCCGACCTTAGTTCCTAGTGCCTCTGTCGAGTAGAGTCACTGGAGTGATCCCCCGTGGTGAATTTTCTATTTGCCATCCACTCATCAAGATCTCCCTTGAAGAGGGCCAGTGAGCTGTTCCTCTTGACATGTATGGGAAGTCTATCCCATAGCATGGCCAGCCTCTGGGTTATGAACCTGTCCCTCCAGCTTGTTCTGTTGATTGTGGTAATGAGGTTAAGGTCTCTGGAGCGTGTAGTGTGGAGGGATTGGGATTTCTTTAGATGTAGCATTTCTAACAGAGCTGGGTTAGACATGGCTTTGTAAGTCAAGCAGAGATTGTCTCTCTAAGTAGGTGATATAAAACAGAGAATAGTTGGAGTTTTTTGAGTCTGTCCATATAGGACAAGTGTTTAAGGCCTAGGATCGTCTTTGTGAGGTACTTTTGTGGCCTCTCCAGTTGTTGCAGGTGTCTAGTGAGGTACATGCCAAATGGGGTAACGTACTCTGATTGGTGTAATGAGGGAAGAGTAGAGGGAGACAATGACCTTTCTTCCTGGATGCAAAACCTTTAGTAATGAGATGTGCCACATAGGACTTTCTGACCACAGTGACAATGTGGTGGTCAAAAGAGAGTTTGCTGTCAACCTGTGTTCCAGATCTCTTATAATGCCTTCTGTGTTCAGTGGACTACCATTGATGCGGTAATTCATGGGAACCGGGTTTTTCCCAAAGGGGATGATGATGCATATTTTGGCATTGAGCTTAAGGCCAAGGTTCTGACACCAATCGTTGGTCTCAGTGAGGCCTTTTTGTAGGATGTCAACATCACTTGGGGAGTTAATTATGGCACCCAACTTGTAATAGTCTGTGAACATTGTCAGCCAGAGTCCCTTTGTGTTGGCCTGGACATCAGAGAAGTAGATGCCAAACAGGAGAGGACCCAGGACTGAACCCTGTGGGACTCCACTCGTGACTGGTTGACAGTCTGATTTGCAGTCGGCTATTTTCACACTGTGGGTTCTATCTGTGAGCCAGTTTGCAACCCACCTAGTGATACAGGGGTTGATGCCTAGCTTAGTGAGTTTTCCTATGATTCCTGAGTGGGGAATGGTATCAAAGGCCTTGGCCAGATCAAGGTAGGCTGTATGAATCACCTTGGCTTCCTCCACAGCTCTGGTGACTGACTCAAAGAAGTCGACCAAGTTGAGCAGGCATGATCTACCCTTCACAAAACCAAACTCTGTGGGATCCAGAGTTTGGAGATTCCCTATATCCTTGTTTATTAGGTCCATAATGATGCATTCTATAGCTTTGCACATCATACTCGTCAGGCTAATGGGGCAATAGTTCCCAGGGTCTGTAGTCGCTCCTCCTTTGTGGAGAGGGATGACTGTAGCAGTGTGCCATTTGGTAGGGACAAAGACTGAGGTGTGGCTGTGATTGAACAGGGCACATAGGTGAGTTGCCAGTTCACTCTGTAGTTCATGTAGAACAAAGCCAGGGATATTGTCAGGTCACATAGAAGCTGTATTCTTTGCCTTGGACAGTGCTGTTTTAACCTGTGCAGCAGTAATACTGGGTGCCTGGCAATCTACTGGCATTGTGATTGGTCCTTTGGTGGGGGAGAGAGGGGTAAAGTTGGCACTGAGTCTGTCTGCCAGTATATTGGCAGTATCTGTTGGCTCAGTATGGGAGGTGCCATTGTGCAATAGCTCCAAGCAGATCTGGGTATTGCTGTGGAGATTCTTTACATAACTATAGAAGGCCTTGTGGTTGTCTTTACTATCTGCTGCAATTCTGTTTTCATACCTAGCTTTAGAGGAGTTGAGGGATCTCAACTTTTTGTTGAGGCTAATAAGGGAGTTTTTCCAGTCTTGGGACTTCATCTTATTCTGTATCAGTTTCCTCCTTCTATTGTAGAGTTTGTTTATGGCAGAGGACCACCAGATTGGCTTCCTTTTGTTTTGGAGGAGAGCTTCTTGGTTCTGTTGGGTATGGTGAGATCCATGCATTTTTGTACATGTTCGTACAGGGCATTAGCGTATTATTCAGCAGTCATGCTTCTGTTCTCCAATTGCATGGGTGCCGTGAAGTTAGCCACCTCTGTTTTTAGGAGCCCAAAGTTATCTTTGGACAAGTTTTTCATGGTGGTTACCTTTGCAGGGGAGGGGGGGTGGGAGGTATGTGGATTTCCAAGGTGATTAGTTTGTGGTCGGATCTATCCAGGGAGAAGTTGACTATTTGTATAGACCAATGGTCACCCATGTTAGTAATGACCAGGTCAAGGATGTTGCTACCTCTAGTGGGGGTAAGAACAAGCTGGTCTAGGGCATTGGAATTAAAGAATTCCAGGAACAGTTGGGCAAGTGAATTGGTACATGAGTAGTTTTCCCAGTTAATGGAGGGGTATTTGAAGTCATCCAGTATGAGTATTAGGTTGGACCCTGATATTCTCCAGTGTGCTTAGGAACATGGAGTGCAAGTCTTGGGACATGGTTGGGGACCTGTAGCAGGTTACAACCTGAATCACTGTCTTAACCAGTGTTAGCTGCACCTGAAATATCTCTGATGCATTATGTTAGGCTACCAGTCTAGAAGTGTGCACATCCTTTATGAATATAGAAACACCACCACCTTTGGAGCTTCGGTCCAAGTTCTGGGGCTGAAAGGTGTAGAATGAGGTAGTGCAGGGGTGCTTTCTGCTGCCTTGAAACGGGTCTCTGTTACAGCACAAATGTCTATGTTCTCCATTTTAAGGAGTGCTTCGAGTGAGTGCATTTTGAGATTTAGACTTCTAGCGTTGAGCAGCATGACCCTCAGATTGCATTTGTTTGTAGCTGTTATGGTGGTAATTTGGTCTTTGGAACACCACCTAAAAAAGGCACTCTAGGGGTGGCAAGAGCCTTGGCTGGTATCCAGAAGCCCAGGGGTGACAGATGCAGACCATCTCTGGCAAAGCATAGAGGTCTGTCAATCATATCATCCCAGGCAGACAGATACTGGATCCCCTTAGAACGACACCAGAAACTTAGCCAGTTGTTGAAATCAATCATTTTCTGCTTGTACTGTGGTATTTTGGGTGATGATAGGAGGCTTCTCAGGGCTAGAGTCATACCCGCCTGGGCTACATAATCCGAGAGCTCTTCCATGTTTCTTTTCATGTAGTCCAGGGAGGTATGTCTCAGGTCATTCACACCCACATGTACAATGACAGAGTCATATTTGTACCTGTTGTTGAGGGACCGGAGTGCAAGGGTTATATGGCAGATCCTGGCACCTGACAGTCAGCTGTTACTTTTTCCTTATGGTCTGATAAGACCTTTTTGGCCACAATTCCAAAAGGTACATTTGGCGCAAAAACAACACTTTACATCACCAAAAAAAACACCATCCCCACGGTCAAGCATGGTGGTGGCAGTATCATGCTTTGCAGTTGCTTTTCTTCAGCTGGAACTGGGGCTTTAGTCAAGGTGGAGGGAATTATGAACAGTTCCAAATACCAGTCACTTTTGGCACAAAACCTTCAGGTGTCTGCAAGAAAGCTGAAGATGAAGAGGAATTTCACCTTTCAGCACAATAATGACCCCAAGCATACATCCAAATCAACAAAAGAATGGCTTCACCAGAAGAAAATTAAAGTTTTGGAATGACCCAGCCAGAGCCCAGACCTAAATCCAATAGAAAATCTGTGGGGTGACCTGAAGAGGGCTGTGCACAAGAGATGCCCTCACAATCTGACAGATTTGGAGCACTTTTGCAAGGAAGAGTGGGCAAATATTGCTAAGTCAAGTTGTGCCATGCTGATAGACTCCTACCCAAGAAGACTGAATTCTGTAATTAAATCAAAAGGTGCTTCAACAAAGTATTAGTTTAAGGATGTGCACACTTATGCAACCAGCTTATTGTACATTTTTTTATTTTTTTTTATATTTTTCCCCGAACAGATTTATTTTTCAATTGAATTGTACAGGTTATAGGTCACATTAAAGGTGGGAAACATTTTGAGATGATTTATTGTGGTCTCATTTTTTTATCACAAAAAAGTGGCATTTTAAAAAGAGTGTGTAAACTTTTTATAACCGCTGTTATAATTAATTACCAGGGGTGTGGGAAAGGTGTGAGCCCCCTAAAAATGATTTTTTTTTGTTATTTTGAGTTTCTATCCTTTGGATCAATGTTTTGCCCTCCCCTATTTATGTTCCCCTTGCAAAAGAATTGATTTTTTTTATTTTGAGTTTCAGTTGCCATTCACCATTTTTGTACTTTGATATTTTGAAGTACTTTCATATATATATATATATATATATATATATATATATATATATATATATATATATATATGTCCCCGGTAACTTTTTTTTTTTTTTTTTTTTTAAGTTTTGCACAAACTGAGATTAGTTCTTAGGGCATGTGTTGTAGTGTGTCAAAGTGCATAATATCGATCAATTTATTTCAACATTAGTCACACCAACATAAATGATATTCAGTTAATTTAAGTATATATATATATATATATATATATATATATATAAGTGTGCATATAGAACACTTTATAAGCTCAAAATACTGAAATCTCTAATTTCAGTATCTTGGGTTCATAAAGTGGAAGGACTGGAAGATCGCAACCACAGAAGCGTGAAATTCAAAATCTGAAATGCAGGCGATTTTGAATTAGTGGTTCTGGTGTTGCGATGTGTTCGTGGATTCAGGTAAATGTTTACGTTTAAGGGCGTTTGGTAGGGGCTGTAGTGTGTGTTAATGTGTGCTGTTACTGTGATATGCATGTGCGAGAGGAATGTAGTTTGTGTGGTGGTGTGTGTGTGTAGTGCGACCTTGGAGTTAGAATATTTAAGTAGGGGGTGTGTGGGGGGTGCAGGGGGTTCCCCTCTGCATATAATAAGGGTAGGTGTGTGTGCTTGTTTAGTTGTGTGCGTGTGTGTTGTAATGGTGTTTGAAAGTGTTGGGAGTTTGAATTTTGTGGTTTCGGGATTTAGGGCTTCGTGATAGTGTGGTTTCAGGTATTTGGATTTTCTACTTTATGGGCTCGAGATTCTTTAGTTAGAGATTTCAGAATTCTACATAACGACCAAAAGTCTTATCCAAAGCAATCAAAGATAAAACTACATTCCATCCTACCAATAGATGTTCAGCAATTTAGCAGCTATTTAGAATATAGTGCAGTCTTCTCCAATCAAAACTCAGCACCTCTGAAATGAGATTTTATTTATGGTGTTAGTATTCCAACACTGTTTTCATAATGAGTTTTGATTGGAGAAGACTGCACTATATTCTAAATAGCTGCTGAGTCACTGAACAACTATTGGTAGGATGGAATGTGATTTTATCTTTGATTGGTTTGGATACATTTAAAAGACTTTTAGTCATTATGTTGTGTAGAATCTGAAGAAGGATGGAAGCCACCCGAAAGCACTTTTTTATTGTTTTGTTTTACTCATGTACTAGTACATGCTTAATAAACAAGTTGATGTATATTGCCTTGGTGACTGTACTGGTCATTTGTTGGATATTTTCTCATTTTCTACTACAGTACTGTTCAAGTGCTGTGGCTTCTGTTTTGACTTTTTTATTTGGTGTGTATGTGTGTGTGTATGTGTGTGTGTGTGTGTGTATATATATATATATATATATATATATATATATATATATATAAATTAATCTAAATGTGCGTCTCCCAGGTCCTGGTGGTAGATCATAGAAGGTTAGGGGTGAAGGTAACAGCAATCAACTAAGAAAATCTCTTTCCTTTTTGGGGCAAGGGATGGTGTCTAGTCACCCTACGGGTGGTTCTGGTTTCCAAGGTAATTTTCTTGGTGGTGGTCTTATTCAGAGAGGAACCTCAATCCCAGTTTCTTGTAGTTTGCTGAAAGTTACCGAAGTTATTACACTTAATCTGTTGAAGCTGAAGAAATCTCATGAGCCATTTGTGTCTTCAGAAATGTTTTATTAATTGCTGAAACATATGAGCGCTGCTCCGAATCTTATGGTTAACTAAGGATCCTTTGTGAGCTTATATGAAGTAGTAATGTGAGTGTTCCCCCAAAAAGGCTAGATATTTTCTTAGTTTATTGCTATACATATGCACACACATTTAAATCTAATACATGCACACATGCAGAAAAAGACTATTAAGATAATAATTTCAGTATTACATTGCATTCAAGATCCAGTTCTGAGTAAGGAGCAGTAATGTAATAAGCAAAAAAAATTAATTGGAGAGTACAGAAAGTTCATGGATTTGAGAAAAACCCCAGTACAATCTAGTACTCATTATATAGTGGTAATAGAGAAGGACCAGTTCATTTTCCCCAATTAAAAATAAATTAATAAAATAAAATGTAACAGGAGATATTGTGAGATTATTCATTCTGAGTAGATGTACAGTTTCAGGCTGTTCTGAATTTTTATTAACTGTGTGTGAGGAAGAGCTCAGAATAACTGTATTTGATAAGGCAAGCAGCCATAAAATCATATTTTGGTTTTAACATAAGGTAGTACAATACAAAACATTACAAATTACCATTAAACTGAAGCAGACAGGGAAACTGGACAAAAACTATTTTTCTTTGCAGCTTGTTTACTGGTTAAACACCTATGAACTAGACTGGGGAGAAAAACTTCTCATGCTATATCCATATATTTTTAAATAGAAATAGAGAACTATGCTTAAAAGAAATATATTAACATATTGAACAGTATCTTTTGCAGAGGTACTTTGCCCAACTGATTCCCACCCTTCTAATAAAATATACTAAGAAGATTGCAGTTCCTTGGAATAAATATTAATATTTTGTTTGTCATTAAAGCCGACTTTTCATTTCTCTCTGAAGTAGTGGGATCTTGGACTTTGGCTGTATAGTTAATGGAGTGCAGATGCTTAGCTCATACATGGAAAGGTATAGTGAGAGAACTCCTCCACCATTAAAATGTTTTTATTAATATTATGAGAAAAAGAAGCTTTAATGTTCTTTTTGTAATGTTTTTAGATATGTAGTAAACCAAAAAAGGTGTGCCAAATGTTATAACACCAAAGACCTTAACGGATTATTGCAATTCTGCACACACTTTCATGTTTAAAATCTACACTGACTTCATCTGTTTACTTCTTTGATACAGAGGTAAAACTAGCTGTTCTGGTGCCTGGCACCTCCCTCAACTGTAAGCTGAGGAACAAAAGAAAAGGTTCTCTGCAACAGAGCGCTAAGCACTTCAGTTCTCTGTAATGAAAACCCATCTTTCCTTATAAACTTTAGCAAACTGATTTCTACATTTCTAGCAAGCAGCTGCTGTGATTTATGCTGCACACACAGCACTAAAGTGCTTCAGTTCTGAAAAAAAAACAGAACAGAAGAAAAACCTGTAGTAAACTGCTTGCTACAGTGCTGCTACAGTTTATGCTAGAATGAGTGCTACACTTCAGTTCTGAATCTGATCACACATGGACTACTGGCCTTTGAATGCTGCACTGCACTGATGACCAATCAGCATCTGCTGATTGTGCCCCCTTGTACTTTGTGTCCAAGGCACTTGCCCCTTCACCCCACCTTAGCTATGCTGCTGTTTTGCTATTCTGATCTTCTCTGCTTTTTATTCAGCTTTTAACTTGGATTGGGTCTTCTTTTTTCTTTAGATATGTAGCAGATTTCTTTCCTTTAAAGTCTTGTACTTTACTCTGCAAAAGGAATAAAATAATTTAATATTTTATAATACTGAAAAAACTAACGTAGCTTTATTTGGAAATAATTGCACTTGTAGCTCCACTATGATGAATATGTGCTTACTGCTGCCTGAGATGCTTAGTCCCCCATGCATTTCAACTAATATGAATCCAGATGTGGGAATGCAGCAGCCAGTACTTTATTCGTTATGAATGTAGTATTAAGTATGAAGAACTGGAAGAAGTCTGCAACATTCTGTGAGTTTGCAAGAACATGCATGCAGTGTGGATTTTCTTTGTGTCAAATGCAATAGCCCACAGGAATCTTGTTTATACATGAAGATGAAGAACATTGTGACTAGGATTTATGGATTCATGGACAACTTGTGTATTAATACTGCATGCATTTGTCTTGGAATTGCCATGCACAGGGTGATGCCAAGTCATAATGACCCATAGACCTACTTCAGTGCAGTCAGCTCAAACATGCAATAGAAGATGTATACAAATGGCTACATAATGACATACAAATTAAATCAGGTAAGGAAATGCAGTCTTAATGATATGCTAATGTATGGGAAGTGAACATAGTTACAATTCATGGCTGCATGTCTGCACCTTTATATGTCTGACTAGAAAAGAGCAAAGTGTGCCACCATTGTTGAAGCAGCAGATAGAATGAATGTAGTTGTAGTACTGCTCATACAGCAGCATGTTGTAGTTTATAGTGATGTTGGTTGCCAGTGGTATATCTGTAAAGTGCAACCAGCATCAGAGGAAATGGTACTGCCAGTTGCTGACATCTTTCAGTTTCACCAATCGGCAGGTAATAGATCCCTTTAGAACAGGGCAGGACACTATGTAGGCCTTGGATGATGTGTTAACACCATCACACACACAATCTTTAGGAATGCAAGGCCTTTCCACACTTGTGGAGACCAAGTCATATATGTCTCTTCTTTTCTAGCCACAGTAAACTTTCAGAGACTAGCTGAGGACATCCTGGATGCTTCAGAGCTGTGCCTCTAGAATACTTAAAAAGCATGTTAACATAATGCCTGTACATGTGGAGAAACACTTGGTTTCCTAGCACACCACAGGAGACAGTCATACTTCTCAATCTCTTAACACAAGACATCTGGACAAAGCCTAAAATAATGTGGTAACAAAACCCAAAAATAGGGACAAGTTTTAAATATTGCTCTTAACTTAGAAAGTTGCTAGAATAATGGGATTTATGTTAAGGTGTATTTTTTGAAGGGTATGAAGTCTAAAGCTGAAATGTATTTCATTATTTAGGGACGTCAATCCTCATTGATTTGCCAGAATCAGACCAAAACTGAGGAAAAATCTGGACATTTTCAAATCTGGACAGTTGCGAAGTATGGTGAGAGTTAACACCATGTATGCCATCTGCAACATTGCCCACTTCCTGAAAACTCTGTGCCATGCATTGCACACATAAAATTAAAGCCCTCCCTCACCAGCCCACAGTCACAAAGGATCATGAGTATGAAAGGCTGCCACTCTATTTACTGTCAAGTGATGTTTGAAAACATGAGATAATAAGTCAGTGTGTCCACACAGCACTTGGGCAGCTCACATGACATACATACATGGCACCCTTTTCAACCATATTGTCACTTCCTGTATAGTGACCTTCTGCAGGGCCATCTGGTTGGTAAGTACAGGCAGTGTGACAAGTATTAATGCATATGGCTAAAATTGTTTTGTGTGCAAAGTTTTAGTCCTTCCAATATACTGATATAATATTGTAACTGACACTGGATACCTACTATAGCCCTGGATTCTGGCACCCATATCTAACTCACAATGTATGGTCAAATTCTAGTATAACACCACACACACACACACACACACACACACAATATTGTAAATCATTTGATTGGCTTCTGATGCCTCGACATATCAGAGGGTACTCCAGCATGACTGATACAGCCTGCAGGAAGCTTTTATCATGGTGCATGTTATTTGATGTGCTAGTAAGGAGACAGGTTGGGCACTGACATGCCATCAGGGACAGATCATTAACACCATCCTCTGATAAGGCTGTGACAGAACAGCAGCAGCTGCCAGCCACACAACAACCATCCAGACAGCAATTGGCTCAGTATGTGGTCACACAGGTAAAGTGATGGTATCTAGACCACTGGCGTTTGAGTGGCAGTGTGCTGGCACACAGAGAAAACATGATGCATGCAGTGTTAATATGAAGTTATGCTGGTCATTACTGTGCAGCTTACAATCCTACATGCACCACACAGGCGTGAGTGTAGAATGGGTCATACATGTTGTCATGCACAGGTGGCTACAGAGATGACTTCTTAAGTCTGTGTGTGCACTGGGTGGGAGATATATCACAGGAAGTGGGACCAGGTATCTTGCTTTGACATGTCCTCTGCATCAAAGGCCATGTTTCTCCGTTGATAGGGTTACCATCCTGCTATGTGACTGTGAGCTGCAGTCCCTTTTCTAGCTTACTTTACTAAGACTTGGGGTTCCCCTTAGCAAAGATAATGTGCAGCCATGATGCATGTGTAATCCATTTATAATGTCTCCTGTCAATGAAGGCCATGTGTTGTGGCTGCCCATGTTGAGGGAGTTAGAGTATCATGAACAAAGGTGAGGACTCTGTGCCTGCAATGGAACACCTATGCATTCACAACTATCAAGTACACTACTCTGACTTTGAACAGCAATGCCCTTGTGGGCAGTTGATAGTGACAATGACAGTCCTCTTTAATGAGATGGACAAAGAAGCTCTTTCTGCCACTATAGGTCTCATAAGAAGAATAAGGGCTGTGCACTTATCTGCCACAGCCACGGGGGGTGGGTGTCACTGGTATTTCCAGCCACTGGGACATCTCCCCTACAGGGGATGGTGAGAACTCAGACTGTACAGTTTCATGATCATGTGCAAAAAAGGCCATACCCTCACCATGTACTGTGGATTGATGCTCCCCTGGGTTGGAGACCGAGAATAGCATTATGTCATTAGAGTGTGACTTAGGTATACACGCCCCTGCACAGATATTAGCATCAACATGTTATTGTGGTACAGTCTCCATAGGTGTTATTGTAGGAATACTGTGTCTTCTGAGTTAACAACAAAAAGAATACTGGAGTAATCTTGAGTATGTGTTAAAACTACGTCTGTGTGCCATGCACGCTAAGGGTGCCCATGCAAGGTCATACCTAATGATCAAAACTTGCCTCTACTGGCATCCCTATGTGGCTGGATGTCTGATTCTCCAGTAGCAAAATATAGGCAGCATATGCTATGCTCTGCTTAGTCTCTGTGTGCAGTGTTGGTGTATAGAACTCTGCTGAATGTGGTACTAAACTGCTGATCATCCACTGTGATGTGGGGGTGGGGCCATCCTTAAGTCAGTGTCCACTTCTCTGGGGACAGTCACAGAACAACTGATCCCCTGTACAGACACCAAAGCCTTCTCAAGGTCCATCAGCCACTTGCACATTTATCACTCCCCCAAGGCTGACTTCTTGGCTGCTATGAAATATGACTTTAACTTTCTATGTGTAGCATGTGGGTGACAGGGTTACAATACTCCAGTAATGAGTGATTGTGGCTCCCCAAATATGACTTTAGCTTGCTATGTGTATGATGTGATGGACAGGGTTGTGGCTCCCCATGGAATTTATGTTATGTATCACTGTTTATCACCCCTCATCCAATAAATGCTCATGAGTAGCTCCCCCCAACAGGGGCCTTCCATGTGTCCTAAATGCCTGTAGCAGGGCATCATTTTCAGCATGGATGAAACTGTGTAGCCTCTGTCATTCACCTACAGTCATGGAGATACCTGTAAACACATGACACAGAGTTGCAGACTGATACCTTCTGGGACTACTAGGATGACAGCTTCAGACAAAAAGGTGACCTTCGTTATACCATACTGTATTCACAGGACAGCTGTGAGAGTATGTCATAAAACAGATGTGCGAGACTTATGGGAATTCTTATAGCCGGTGTACTTACCACACATAGGTACACATGCACATAACACATGGCTCATCCTGTATATATGCATTGAGTAAGGCAGTCATGCTTGCTGTGACCATTAGGAGGTATGCCTGCAAATGCTGTTGACATTGCCCTAACCTAGTCAAGTAGTCAAGAAGTGTAAACACAGGACTGATGTACTTACTACCATAGGACAAAATATAGATTTTATTAGGCCATAGCCTCACCATACATTGTGACAAGAATGTACTGGGACAGATTTCCCCCAACATTATGGATTACCTTGCTGTAAGGACAGGTTATGTATATTATACAACTGCAGAGACAAGTTTTACTATTGCTATCCTTTTGCAGTGAAAATCCTTAGGAAGGTAGACAAAAGCAGTACTTTTTACCTCCGCTGGGCTGTCTGTATGTTCAGATAGTATTGTTATTCCTTATAATACTGTTGCCCAGATTTCCAGTAAGGCTTCTTAAATCAACATGACTAGCACACAAACTGGCAGGCTGCCTGTACATCTGTAAAGTTTTGTGCATGCTTGCATAACACATAGGTCAGTGTAAATGACTGTCTATGCATCACTTTATTTTGGTACCATATGCATCAATTTCTTAGTGCAGTTCACTGCCTATACTCATTTCTCATTTATATATAGCTGTACACTCGTGCTGGACACCTGGGTGCATGTATTTTGCTACTTTAAAGTCACATGCTATTCTACCCATGCTTCAGATATCAATTTAAGTGTAATTCACATTATATTGTTTTATTCCTTGTGAAAATTACACTATTTTAGTGGAGATTTAGATGGATGGCAGCTTCTTATAGTTCTCACCATGTAGCACCTGTATAGTGTGTGAATGAGAGCAAGATTATGTTCCATCTCCTTCACAGGTGTGTCAGTGAATGCCTACTAGACCTTTGTGATAATGCTTTCAGAAGAGTTGGTGTCTAGCATAGGAACTGTCCTCAGCTATGGATATCACCAGTATATGGGAAATAGTGTAGGCTTTATGATCTCATGTGCTATAGGGGCACTGAATATCTCCAGAACTGGGAAGTAGAAGTGAGATTACATCTCCCAAAATGCTGTCATAAGTGGACACCATTGGACTTTTCCTCTGTTTTGTGCTTGAGACTTTTCTTGCTACTGGCAGTCTTTCAACGGTAGTCAGTTTAGCAAATGTTTAATGTGTAGATCTGTCAGATGGAGGTGGCAGTTGTGGCACTTAATGTAATACCCCATCTACATTTAATTTGGTTTCAATGTGGACGTCTTGTCAGCCGTGGTTATGCTGCACCATCTCAGGTATAACTGTGGCATTTTCTGTGTAAGTATATTATTTTATACAGAGTGGAAACACACATCCCTGCTGATTTTCATACAGTTAAGGAGATGCATGTCTGGGACTGGGACTTTTATCTGTTGTTCTTGAATCTCACATTGTACTTGTCAGAGTTCTCTGATGTGCCTCTTCTGTTTCAGTATGAGCATGGTATGACATTCATCATATCACCTTCCACTGGAGATGAGAGGGACTTGTGGCCAGCCATGGTTAGTTCAAATCACTAATGTTGACGTGTTTTCAATGTATTCAGTTCATTGTTAGGATAGATTCACTTATGGCAAACTACCCACTGTACATCTCCACTGCAGGTCTGAATGATGAGGCTGTTGCTGTGGAGCATGAGGGTGAGATTGAGAGTACCTCACTGGAAGGGGTTCCTGGTCTGTCAATCACAGTTAGCCTAGGCCTGATTTCTGATGTGACCCACCCACCACTGCAGCAGTTTACGGAGGCTATAGTGGAGCCATCAGTGGGTGGATGCATGGGCCAAATTCGGCTCCTGGATCACACATAGCAGATTCAATCACCTGGCCAGCCCCTACCATCAGGTCTCCAGGAAAGGATGTGACCCTTACCACTGGTTACCTTGATTCATCAGATGGTGATGGGTCACTTTAATGACTTACTGGGAGGATAGCAGATAACACCTTATCTTCAGCCGTCTATAAACGCATTCTTTTTGTGTCACTCTTTGTACCCTGTGCATTGTCTAACCCATTTCATTACAATTTGACTACCCTTTGTGTTACTAATTTCTTTAACATGTCTCCCCAACCTTGTGTGTGCACTTGCACCCTATTTATCCATACTGATCATTCTTCATCTGTCAGACCTGCTAAAGTATCCTACTTCCTTTCTTGCTGTGCTTTTCCTGTCATACTTTCCCCGCTTCCATTCTGTCTATCTAGAAACCAAAACATGGGGATCTTACTCTCAAAAAAATGTTGCTCTGCCTCCTGTCATACTGCATACTCCAATATGTTGTCCTTTTGTGTGAACCTTCAACTTGCTGTTCTCCCCTTTTTCCTAATTTCTATACTACCCTTTCATTCCCTCTTAAGCATATGACAGATGTTCACATATGTGGATACCATAGCACTTGCAAATACCAAGTGGACTTATAGCTTTCTGCACTGCTTTATGCCATTCTGCCAAGAAGTGTATGCTAACGTGCAGCCTGGCTAATATATGCACTGTTTTATTTTGGAGTTTTGTCTGTGTTTGAGTTCGCATTTATGTTCTCCTGAGATTGGACAGTGTGGTTCTGGCATGCTTCAGGTGTATGAATAGTGTTTTATGCTTCTGGGTATGGCTTCCACTGCACAGATGTGTCTATAAACAAAGTTCCTGTGCTGCTTGTTTACGTACCCTTATGCGGAACTGCCTGCACTTAAGTCCTGCCATTGTCACTTTGGATATGTAACGATCCCCTGTATCATAGTGAAATGTCGCTTATTTGTGCAATTATCGAATCTGTCTGAATCCCAGCCTGTGTCTTTGTGTTAAATTTCATTGCACGATTAAGTACATACTCAGAGTACTGTGGTTGGTGTATATCGTACTTCAGTATTAATATGCTACTTTTAAACTTTAAGATTCATGAAGGATGATGGTGTTTTGAAAAATATGAAGATCAGAACTGTGTACATGTCAGCACAATTATAGATTTTAACCAACTATAGCAAGGATTTTTGTATAAAATACATTATTTAGTTTTAATAACAATAGGAATAACATTTGTCTATTTTGAAACTTTGCAAAAAAATCCACTTTTACTATTTTCAGAATTTCTTTTCTTGAATAGAAGATTATAAGAATGTTTATATGTTTGTATATGTTGTATAAAATCTGCTAAAGTTTCAATGATATTAACTTGACCGACATTAATGTATAATCATTGAATAGGTAAGTATATCTATATATGTATCTATATCAGTATCTGTTTGTGTTTGCATGTGTGTATTTTGTGTACATGTATAGATAGATACACGCATGCATATACATAAATATATTTTCCCTAACCTTAGATCTAAATATCAGGCTATGATAAAAACACGTCTGAGCTACAGTGATAGATATTCTGTTTATTTCTACTATGCATGC